>NC_080733.1:504999-562499 GCF_019097595.1 Hemibagrus wyckioides | reverse complement strand
AAACATCTGGTTTTAGACAACAATAATTTATTATTATGGTGTAGGGATTCATTTTGCAGCCAATACAGCATCAGTTGATCTTGTGAATGACTGATACAAGTTCAGCTTCTGAACCACTGTATGATGCTGGTGGAGGAAACTCCTTACTCCTCCAAAAAACTCCCAAAGTGGCTCAGTAAAATACAGACCTGGTCACTGTGCAGGTCATAGGAGATGTTCAGCTTCACTTTCATGTTCATCAAATCACTGTCACCAGTCTTGCTGTGTTTATTGGGGTATTATCATTCATTCAGTATCATGAGTACTGAACTGTGATCAGTTCTGAACTGTAATGAGTACTGAATTGTTATCAGCACTAATCTGTAATGAGTATTGAACTGTAATGAGTACTGAATTCTGATGAGTACTGAATTGTAATGTCTACTGAATTGTAATGTCTACTGAACTGTAATGAGCACTGAACTGTAATGAGCACTGAACTGTAATGAGTACTGAACTGTAATGAGTACTGAACTGTACTTTTTTTATTTGATGTTTTTGACAGGAAAATGTCTTTGATTATATAAAACGAGATGTGATAACTTATTGTCTCATAGTTGTCCTGGAGGGACAGGGATATTTTCTGATTCCTGAGGTTTAAATGCAGTGTATAACCATTCTACACAGACAGAATATGGGGTTTATATACAGAAGAATAGTCCTTTAGTGCTATAATACCAGGCTCCTGGTATCACTGAATTACAGAAGACATTCAATACTTTATGGGTTAAAACACCAGCAAAATTCCAAAACTTGTTCTCCAGGTCAAAGACGCTGCACTTTCTCTTGATTTGAAGTGATCTGTGACAGAGAGAGTTTATTAATGAAGTTGTCTGTAAGAACATGTGGCGTGAAGTGTCCTCAACATGGCTGGCAGAACAGAGACTAACTGATTTCATCATTTCTCGCAGAATAATCATGTTTGATTGACAGGCCTGCTTTATTGACAGTGAAAACAAACAGGACTGCAAGTATGTGAAAGTCCAATCATAAATATGGCGGAATCGGACCAGAAAAGATGAGGTTTTCCTTTTATTTTGCCATTGTTCTTTATGGTTCATGCAAATTTTACTGTAATGATATAGTATGTAAAGGTTACACATCATCAGGTTGATCAGGACACAAACACTGACCATTGAACACTTAAAGGGTATCATTACTACACCTTACATCATGTATTCTTACTGTAAAGACAAAGGAATACATCTAACACCTCTAACCTCTATTTCCTCTCACACACCCATCAGCTTACAGACATCCTCTGCTTCTTACTGATGGCTTTAATGTTAAAACTCGGGATTTGTTTTACTGATGTTTTGATTCATCAATATCAATGTCTTAAGTCCTCCGGTTAGGGTCTTGTTCGTCTTAGTGAATGATTTCCTATGTTGGGGATACTAGCGCCCCCTGGTGGAAAATGTTCCCTTTTGTTTCAGTAGCGATAATCGTCCTTCCTTATACAGTTTATTTATTTCCCGAAGTGCACCAGAGCCTCACATGATGCCACCACCAGCATCCATACACTCCCCTACACTCTCTCTTTCTCCATAAGCATGCTAGTCTCATGCTTTGAGTAAAATTCAACAGTCTTTAACAATCTATATAAAAACCTGCACTCAAAGAAATGAGCAGGTAAGAGTTTCAGTGCAAAAGCCATGAAATGATGCAGGAGCTGAAATTTAATATGGACTAAAGGTTATGTCTGAATTCCAGATCAAGACTGTGTGTTTAAACTGGAGGTGGAGCTGGACGCAGTGAGGGAGGACATGGGAATGATTTTTGCCTTGCTGTTAAACCTGCTACATGAGGAAACTTTTCCTCAGAGGTTCAGGAGGCACATCACACTCCATCAGATTCACGTACGATTCAACCGCTTGTGTGTGTGTAAATGACCACAGGGTTGCTACACTGATTAAGTTTTATTACAAATTGGTTTATTTAAAATGTCAGTAGATTATTTACAGAAAAGCTTTTTTTTTTTTTTTTTTTTTTTTTTACAATAATAGCCATGTTATAAACCCCAGCTGTCTGCTGATACAAAATTTTTAAAAAAGAACCTTATCATACACTATCTACATAAGCCACGCCCTTGTTCTGTACAGAACTGGCTGAGGAGGATCCTCCTGAATCCGTTCCAGTTTCATTTTCTGTGTGTAGTCACAGAGCTCAAAGACATATAAGACACTTGTGTAGGTCAAAGTGGTACAACATTTCACAAGATCAGAATAGTGACTGAACAGCCTTCTTGGTACTTCAGTACAGGAGAGATTCAGCAAAAAACAACAACAATCCACTTAAGGAAATAACCTCCTAATAACCTCTTATGCTTGCTTTCTTTTGAGCTGGAGGTCTGAGGTTCAGGTTTGTTAAGGAAGCTTTCTTACTTCAAACAGTTTCTGTAAACACACTTACTTCCTCCTGAAATATGGATGCTATGGAGTTGATGTCTCTAACTGAAAGCTGTAAATCCAGCAGGCCTGTGGTGATCTGGGTGTAGATTTAGATACAAAACATATTTATATATACTGTATATATATATATATATATACATGTATATATAATAACTAACATTATGCAGGATTGTGTATTTACATTTCTAACAGAAGAGTCTGCTGTAGAGTCTTCCTGTATTTAAAGATAGTTTTCAAATTTGCTATCTGGGGATGAACACAAACACAAACCTTTAATGATGTAGTGATGCGCAGTGTCGCTTTAGAGAAGGAGGAATACTGGATACTTTTATATCAGTTAGAAGAATTTGTAGAATTAGTCTCTCTCTCTCTCTCTCTCTCTCTCTCTCTCTCCTGCTCTATATTTATAATCACTGGCTTCTTCGCTATTTACATCTGCGCCATCTAGTGGATAGATCTGTTACTGATGCTGAACAATAACCCATTACTATAGATATAATAAAAGAATGGCTTTCATACTGCTGCTGAATCTGTCTGGTCTTTCACAATCAGAAATAACGGGAAAGGTCTGCTAAAGAACAATTTTAAAAGCAACATGTCAAAGAAAATCAGTTTGCAGACCTGCAGGAGAAACAGTACAAACAGCTAAAGCTTCAGGGAAGACTTTTGCTTCATGAAAGTCGGAGATGATCATCTCTAGCTGTAAATCTGTGACACAAATCAATGTTTAATAATTCAATAATTCTGAGTAAAACAGGAACTGGTGGAAATACTGAACAGATCCATTAATAGAAACTGCACCTCTTTCATTTGCTTTCTTAAAAACAGCTGATAAATAAAGTGTTCATCTAATCCTGTTAATCTAGAGACATTAAAACCACCAGGAACTGCTGCAAATCCCTACAGAATTAGCAGCAAAGTAGTGCTGTAAACAACATGGCACCAGACACAAGGCTTGAAACTGCAGAAATGCTGTAAGAAAACAGGTTTGAATGAATGTGCTCTTGTGCCCTATTAGACACTAGCTGATAAAATCAAGTGGGTTCACTCAGACAGACACACATTCTATCTGTCCTTCTACCCAAACTATCAACTAACAGGTCCAGAGCTCAAGACTGGAATCAACTTTTAGATAAAAAAAACTTAACAACACTTCCTAATCCTGACTAATATGCTACAACTTTATGCAATAAAACATGAGAGTCAGCAGATGCTCAACCTGAATGCCAGGGAAAAAAAGGTTAAGGTGTAATGAGGTTTTGACGGTAATTTCCAGAGGCATGTGAGGAAAACTGCTGCTCTAGACTCTGATTAATGCCCTAATCTGCCCCTTTTTATTAAACTAGTCTTGTAGACTGCAGCTTTCTACTTGAACTGTTTCAGCATTAGTGTCATCCATTTCTTCTGCTAAGCATTTCACGTTCAGGTTCTGCCGACTCTGATTTTATTCCAATGTTCCTGCGGTGGCTCGAGCATCAGGGGACCACAAGTTCATCGGTGCTGAACTTAAGCTCAAGGTCATTTAAGCTGTATAACGCTCGACAGGAAGGAGCAGACACGTTACCTCTGGCATTTCCAGGACCAGTGACCTCTATAGCAAAGTGAATAACCATGAATGTTCTGATCTTCAGGAGGGTGAAGGATGAAGTTCCATCCATGTGTGTGGACAGAAGGTGCACAGGAACCTACAGGAAGCAGTGAAGCAGCAGTGCAGCACATTCACACTCTTCCCTATAAACCCAGTGTGCTTAAGGCCTGAGGTACAAAGGCAAAGTAAGTCTACATGCAACAGAGCCTCATGGGATTGATATTGAAAAATTATTAAAACCTACTCTGAGAAACACACAGATTTCACACAAACCCAACAACAGCACTCTCCTATCTGGAACCTCTGTGGTAAATAAAAAATCATGATGACATTATCTGAGCTGTTAACAGGCTGTAAACAGGGTGGACGTGATGCTGGAGGTTCAGTAATAACACTGCAGGAGCTGAAAGAAATGATGAAGAAGCATCTAAACTCTGAGTCAAACCTTAACTGTAGAGTCATCCTTCACTTGAAACATCTCAAATCACTGCAGTCCATGGTAAAGAATTAAATATGTTTGATAAATATTCAGAAACTATTCAGTAATCTGGATTATCTTGGATGGAACTCCTGCACAGATGTCAGGCATGTTAACCTAGAGAAGGTGAGTTATACTGTGTAGTGAGAGCATCCATACTGATATACTGCTGCAACACGGAAACATCAGACAAACAGAAAGGGTTAAAGATATTCAGTCTGTAATGTGGGGAGTGTGGAGGTGGTGTGTGCTGAAACCTCTTGCTGGACCTCTGGAGTTACAGCTGAGTGCTGAACACGCTGAACAATACAGGACTGACAGAAAACACTTCCCAGAAGTGTAATGAAGAAATAAACATAGAAGGACAAACTTCTGAAGACAGTCAGTGTGGCTTCCTGTTATCTGTTTTCTGTCAGTCGGTGGTGCAGCGACCACCAAAGTGCAGTTTATGATCCAGCGGGACTTGGGCGGAGGTCCATCTGGTGATTGCAGTGGAACCTAAAACACCTTTCTCAGCATTTTCTGTGGCCTGAACTGCCGACCACAAGAAAGCAAAACCTCGTACCTCCAGCAACCAGGCCACCTCCAGGAACCTTAGTTCCATCCCTCACGTCTTCAGCCACCTCTTTCACCAGGTCCAGTCACAAAGTGGCCAGGATGCGGGAGAGGGAGATCAGGATTGTGAGAGTGGTCTGACCCACCCCAAACACCAGAGCCTCCAGAGGAGCCATGTCCTTTCCTGCGACACGGTACACCCAGGCCACCACTGCACCTGAGAGTGACACCTCACCATCAGAGAAGAACGCAATGAATGCTGACTGACAGAGCTAGCTAGTAAGCTACATCTGCTTAGGAACTGACAGTAGACCATACTGGTCAAACCTTATCAGCAAAGAACCAGTGTGGGGGCATGTTTTCATTCCAAGTGAGCAGAAGCTACACCTGAGTCTACTGAAAGCCAAGATCTGTTGTTTAACCAGGTGAAATCAGATGTGGCTCCTGCTTGATCAGAATGAAAACCTGCACCACACCGGCACTTTGCGGATAAACTGGTCTAGGACAGGAATGGATTTATTTGAAGGGAAAATAACACAAGCTGTAGTGAAGTGAGGTAACAACAAGAGTGGGAGATGAACAGAAAACAGATAACAAGTGCTGATTGATTAAATGTGAGCAAATAATAAACATGTGCAGTGTGAATCAGGCACTCGGTTGAGGCTGATGGATAATGTAGTTTGTTTAAAAGAGAAACAAAGAAAAGGTGATATGGACAGAGAGAGAGAGAGAGAGAGAGAGAGAGAGAGAAGGACAAGAAGTTCCCACTCACTCACTCTTTCCTCTCAGATCAGAAAGATAGATGAGAAGAGATTTGAGAGGTCAGGAGAGAAAAATACATGGAAAAGAAAAAGAAAAAAGTGGATGTCAGATTTATTGGAGCAGCAGCGCAAACTAAATCAGAGAAGTGGATGAAGGGAGGAGTGCAGGTACTCACTGGTGAGGACGCCTCCGATGATGGAGGCCAGAAAGCCGGCACTGATCAGCACCAGCGTGATGAGGCGGCCGCGCTTGTGCCTCTGCAGCATCACACACATGAGCAGCCCCACGGCGCTGTGAACAAACAGCGAGGAGAAGAGACACCACAGGAACACCCAATACCACATCTCTACAACACACAGGATACAGAGTGATGAGTACATACAGAGAAACGTCTCTGTCTCAAACAGACATCTGTCTGAACTGTCCTGATCTGTTAAACTTCAGGCACTAAATAAATCTTTCTGAGTTAACATAAAAACAATAATCCGTTATATTCATGTAATCCACATAAGTTTACTTAAAAGCCAATTAATATATTCCATAAAACAAACTATTTTTCAAATTGTCCCTAAATCACAGACACTTACATAATTGAGTTTATTTTACAGGAAGTAAAAGTGTATGTAATTTGGTTTCCTGACTCTTTCAAGACTCCATCTTTTTCTCTTTTCCTCTATCTTTCCAGCCTTTCTGCTTCAACACCCTGTGCTCAGTAAACACACTGCAGCTTCCACAGTCCACACTGGGTAAGGAGAGAACTCTTCTGGACATCAGCACAACATGAGACCCAGAGTCAGTCCGATCCCACGACAGTCTGATGCATGATCACTGAGTGGATTCATGAAGCTATGACTGATCCCTAGGCTAGGAATATACACCATTAACTAAACCCCAAACCCAGAAACTAGAGATGATTATACATATACCTTTTATTCATTGCTCAAGGTTTCACAAAAGTTTTCAACAAACTGAAACAAACAATCTGTTCAACTGAGAATCAGATGGACTTGGAGTTGTCTCCTAAGAACTTACAGTAAATTGAATTAAATTAAAACGAGACTATCCCTAAGCCCAGTGAAGCACATAAACTCTACACACTGTCCTGCAGGCTGGTGAAGGAGTGAAGGAGTGAAGGAGTGTGACAAAGAAAGAAAATACACACTAGAAAAATATCAGCACAGAAACGGCAGAAACATCAGTCTCTCTGTAGAGATGTCAATGGGTGAGGCATCAGTCACACACACACACACACACACACACACACACACACAGTGCTGTTTCAAATCCCTGTCATCTCTGAAGACTGAGTTTCCCCACAGCAGTATCTCTGCCCTTCCAGGACAAATAAAACATACATCATCATCTGTGGAGTGCAGAAGGAGAGAGAGAGAGAGAGGTCTCACACACTCTCACACATTCTTGCACACTCCACACTCTCACATTCTCACACACACACACACTCAGATGCTCTCCCACACTCTTTTACACACACTCTCACACTTTCACACACTCTGATTAAAGCTGGTTGAAGTTACCTGACTCAAAAATGCTCTAAATGGTCTGTAAAGAAAAGTAGAAAATAAGAACAGGAAGTGAAAAAAATGAAATACCTTTTGAGTCAGCAGCAGCAGTGACTGGACACTGTGTTAATGTGATTTTATGTGAAGCCTCACAGCTTCAGTACAACAGCTACAATATACACAATAATAATAATGTTCCTCTCTGTGCAGATTTATAAATGAATATTAGAGATATCACTATGAAGATGGAGTCTATGTGTACAATTTAAGCCTGCTTTTCTGCTCTCCTGACATGCTGTACTACTGTCAGCAACAAACTAACAAATTAGTCCCTAATAAATCTGCCTCCTTTAGTTCCTCAACAACACTGGAGTAACTTCCCTTATGTCATCATCCCAGCTAACGCTGAGGGTTATGAAACTTCCCAGCCTAAACACTGCACTTCCTCTCGCTCTCAAATGTCACATCACATCGCAACGAATATAACCATCAGGATCTAAAGGAGGCTGTAAGTGTAATCAAACCTCAGTAAGTGCATGCTCCTGATGAGATGATTAGCTATGATTGAGCCTCTTTCTGGACATTTTAACTCATTTCGAGCTTCCAGTAATCACTTTTCTAGAAATAAGCAAACTATCTGCTAATGCTGATGTTCGAGCCATCATTCCTGAAACTGGGTGTGCTTCGCAGTACTATGCTCTACAAGCAGCCTGTAATGTCCACCAGTCACTCGTATCATCACGTAAAAATACAACTTTCCACAAATTAAATATGGAAAACATTCAGAAATGATCTCCGGTCTGTGATGCAGTGTTTCAGGGTCAGATAGCTACACATGATCACACCCCCATGTCACTATACTCCAGAGCAGAAGCAGAGGTCCTCTGGAATATTCCTTACACTGTTTAGTACACACCTTTAATGTGTATACATATATACATATACAGTATATTACCTTATATGGTTCTGTATACACAGATAGACCAACCACAATCGTGCTATTGTCCAGTTACTGGGAGAGAAACACATCAGCAGTATTACATCTGCACATGTATGTGATTTTAATCAGCTGACAGCTCTTGGTCAGTTCAAACACTAACACTAGCCAGTGGAATGTCCAGTATTCATCCCCCTGTGTGTGTGACACATGGCATGGGGTGAAGAATGAATTAAAGAATAGGCCATTCGTGACAAGGCTGCAGGAGTTACTAATGATTATTCACAGTGCTGCCGAACCGGGCGAGTCTCTGCTCAGTCTGGATATTTTTAATCTCACATCTTTCCATCCTACACCCATTTAGTTCCAGTTCAATAATGTTAAAGCTGATAGTTTCTGACGTTACTAAATTACAAATTATTCTTTTTTGTTATTATAGAAATAACACAGACCTTCTGTCCTAACTAACCCTGATGAGTAGCTCAATGCAGGACCGAGTGGAACCACAAGGAGGAAAGATGACCATCCCGTACCTCCAGGGTTGGAAGAACTTCAGGTGGATGAGTGTTCAGTGTTGTCCAGCAGCACTGTAGGGGTTAATTAACCATCACTGTGTGCTTAACACTGGACCATTATGAACACCGTTCAGTGACACTTCACTGCACAATAGAAGAAAATGGAATTGAGACGTGTCCAGTGTCCTATGCTGAACACATCTACAATCAATCATGATTGATCAATAATGATCAATACATCTCTAGTGCATGTGTTTGTGCTCGCAGAGAGACACGAAGCAGGACACATGAGGCAGAGAGACATGCAAGAGTTTCTCGAATATAAAATTCCATTTCTATTTTTTTACCTACCCATCCCTCCATCCTATTCTCCTCCCGCTCCTTACCCGGCACTGACTTCACGCGCTGGGAGGAGAATAGGATGGAGGGATGGGATAGAGGGATAGGTGGGTAGACAGAGGGAAAGCGTGCTGAGCGCTTTTTTTAGTGTCAATGGCACGTACCTGTGAAGTGCTGCAGTGTGGGCACGGTGCCTTGTACCCACAGACTCAGCACTCGCTGCACGGACAGATTAATGGAATAATCCTTGCTCATGGTTCCGCCGCCGCCGACACCCGGGCTCGCGCCCCTCTTTGTCACACGGCTGAACGTGGCTTTGGCTGACAGAGACGGGCCTGACATGGGGAGGTCTACCCTCCTCTTTCACCAGCGACGCCCTGGTTTGGGCTGACGGTGTCCGGTGGCGGCGGAGAAGGAGAGTGAGTTCGTCTCTTCATAGCGGAGAGAAGCGGCGGCTGCTCGGGGGCCATGTTGGCTACGCCAGCGCCGCGCTACTTCCCTCAGTGTGCGCGAGCGCATCGGAGCGCTTAAAGGCGCAGTGCACATGAAAACGGAGCGCGAGAGGAAACAGAAGCTGCGTTTAAACACTACACTGTTAAATCTGCTGAATTAAACATTAAAACACCGGAGAACATATTAACCATTTAACTGAGACATGTGACATCTGAGCATGAGCTACTCTCACAGACACCGTGGTTTATTCAACACATGCTTGTGGAGTGGCTTCTTTTCCGCTGGTGTACTAAAAATTAGTTAGGCTGAATTTAGATATAAAATCTCCATCTAATCCCAAATACACCATCATCTCCATGTAATCCCACATACTCCTTCATCTCCATCTAATCCCACATATTCCATCATCTCCACCTAATCCTGCAGTATGTTTGAAGACGGAGCTGTTATTAATCCTTTGGAAGTGTCATTAACACCACGTTTCTGTGTAGATCAATCAAAACCAGAACAAATAGACTGAAGAACAGTTTCTACCCTAGAGCAGGACAAGCATTAAATACTCAGGGAAATTTTTCTGGGAGAATTATTTTCTACAATACGCATAAATCTTGGGCAAAAATTTGTTTTCTCATGTGCAATATATTCAACTCTTTTGTGCAATATGTGTAAATTCTGGGGCAATATGCATAAGAGTTTCTTGGGTAATTTTTATTGAATGTGTAAAGTGCAATATGTGTAAAGCACACAAGTGTTGGACATGCCAAATGTTCCAAGGACAATGAAGATATTCTATTCTATTCTATTCAATTCTATTCTATTCTATTCTATTCTATTCTATTCTATTCTAGATATGTAAATGATAAGAAAGCATACAGAAAGTAATGAAGATATAGAAAAATAAGTATGTACAGTGCTCTGAATATTTACAGTATTACAGTATAGTAGTATAATGAAAGAATAATAATAGTATAGTAGTTTAATGACAGAATAATAATAGTATAGTAGTATAATGACAGTATGATGATAGTATAGTAGTTTAATGACAGAATAATAATAGTATAGTAGTATAATGACAGAATAATAATAGTATAGTAGTTTAATGACAGAATAATAATAGTATAGTAGTATAATGACAGTATGATGATAGTATAGTAGTATAATGACAGAATAATAATAGTATAGTAGTATAATGACAGTATGATGATAGTATAGTAGTTTAATGACAGAATAATAATAGTATAGTAGTATAATGACAGAATAATAATAGTATAGTAGTATAATGACAGAATAATAATAGTATAGTAGTATAATGACAGAATAATAATAGTATAGTAGTATAATGACAGAATAATAATAGTATAGTAGTATAATGACAGAATAATAATAGTATAGTAGTTTAATGACAGTATGATGATAGTATAGTAGTATAATGACAGAAAAATAATAGTATAGTAGTATAATGACAGAATAATAATAGTATAGTAGTATAATGACAGTATGATGATATAGTAGTTTAATGACAGAATAATAATAGTATAGTAGTATAATGACAGAATAATAATAGTATAGTAGTATAATGACAGAATAATAATAGTATAGTAGTATAATGACAGAATAATAATAGTATAGTAGTATAATGACAGAATAATAATAGTATAGTAGTATAATGACAGAATAATAATAGTATAGTAGTATAATGACAGAATAATAATAGTATAGTAGTATAATGACAGAATAATAATAGTATAGTAGTATAATGACAGTATGATGATAGTATAGTAGTTTAATGACAGAATAATAACAGTATAGTAGTATAATGACAGAATAATAATAGTATAGTAGTATAATGACAGAATAATAATAGTATAGTAGTATAATGACAGTATGATGATAGTATAGTAGTATAATGACAGAATAATAATAGTATAGTAGTATAATGACAGAATAATAATAGTATAGTAGTATAATGACAGTATGATGATAGTATAGTAGTATAATGACAGAATAATAATAGTATAGTAGTATAATGACAGAATAATAATAGTATAGTAGTATAATGACAGTATGATGATAGTATAGTAGTATAATGACAGAATAATAATAGTATAGTAGTATAATGACAGAATAATAATAGTATAGTAGTATAATGACAGAATAATAATAGTATAGTAGTATAATGACAGTATGATGATAGTATAGTAGTATAATGACAGAATAATAATAGTATAGTAGTATAATGACAGTATGATGATAGTATAGTAGTATAATGACAGAATAATAATAGTATAGTAGTATAATGACAGAATAATAATAGTATAGTAGTATAATGACAGTATGATGATAGTATAGTAGTATAATGACAGAATAATAATAGTATAGTAGTATAATGACAGTATGATGATAGTATAGTAGTATAATGACAGAATAATAATAGTATAGTAGTATAATGACAGAATAATAATAGTATAGTAGTTTAATGACAGTATGATGATAGTATAGTAGTATAATGACAGAATAATAATAGTATAGTAGTATAATGACAGTATGATGATAGTATAGTAGTATAATGACAGAATAATAATAGTATAGTAGTTTAATGACAGTATGATGATAGTATAGTAGTATAATGACAGAATAATAATAGTATAGTAGTATAATGACAGTATGATGATAGTATAGTAGTATAATGACAGAATAATAATAGTATAGTAGTATAATGACAGTATGATGATAGTATAGTAGTATAATGACAGAATAATAATAGTATAGTAGTATAATGACAGTATGATGATAGTATAGTAGTATAATGACAGAATAATAATAGTATAGTAGTATAATGACAGTATGATGATAGTATAGTAGTTTAATGACAGAATAATAATAGTATAGTAGTATAATGACAGAATAATAATAGTATAGTAGTTTAATGACAGTATGATGATAGTATAGTAGTATAATGACAGAATAATAATAGTATAGTAGTATAATGACAGTATGATGATAGTATAGTAGTATAATGACAGAATAATAATAGTATAGTAGTATAATGACAGAATAATAATAGTATAGTAGTTTAATGACAGTATGATGATAGTATAGTAGTATAATGACAGTATGATGATAGTATAGTAGTATAATGACAGTATGATGATAGTATAGTAGTATAATGACAGAATAATAATAGTATAGTAGTTTAATGACAGTATGATGATAGTATAGTAGTATAATGACAGAATAATAATAGTATAGTAGTATAATGACAGTATGATGATAGTATAGTAGTATAATGACAGAATAATAATAGTATAGTAGTATAATGACAGAATAATAATAGTATAGTAGTATAATGACAGAATAATAATAGTATAGTAGTATAATGACAGTATGATGATAGTATAGTAGTATAATGACAGAATAATAATAGTATAGTAGTATAATGACAGTATGATGATAGTATAGTAGTATAATGACAGAATAATAATAGTATAGTAGTATAATGACAGTATGATGATAGTATAGTAGTATAATGACAGAATAATAATAGTATAGTAGTATAATGACAGTATGATGATAGTATAGTAGTATAATGACAGTATGATGATAGTATAGTAGTATAATGACAGAATAATAATAGTATAGTAGTATAATGACAGTATGATGATAGTATAGTAGTATAATGACAGAATAATAATAGTATAGTAGTATAATGACAGAATAATAATAGTATAGTAGTATAATGACAGAATAATAATAGTATAGTAGTATAATGACAGTATGATGATAGTATAGTAGTATAATGACAGAATAATAATAGTATAGTAGTTTAATGACAGTATGATGATAGTATAGTAGTATAATGACAGTATGATGATAGTATAGTAGTATAATGACAGAATAATAATAGTATAGTAGTATAATGACAGAATAATAATAGTATAGTAGTTTAATGACAGTATGATGATAGTATAGTAGTATAATGACAGAATAATAATAGTATAGTAGTATAATGACAGTATGATGATAGTATAGTAGTATAATGACAGAATAATAATAGTATAGTAGTATAATGACAGAATAATAATAGTATAGTAGTATAATGACAGAATAATAATAGTATAGTAGTATAATGACAGAATAATAATAGTATAGTAGTATAATGACAGAATAATAATAGTATAGTAGTATAATGACAGAATAATAATAGTATAGTAGTATAATGACAGAATAATAATAGTATAGTAGTATAATGACAGAATAATAATAGTATAGTAGTATAATGACAGAATAATAATAGTATAGTAGTATAATGACAGAATAATAATAGTATAGTAGTATAATGACAGAATAATAATAGTATAGTAGTATAATGACAGAATAATAATAGTATAGTAGTATAATGACAGAATAATAATAGTATAGTAGTATAATGACAGTATGATGATAGTATAGTAGTATAATGACAGAATAATAATAGTATAGTAGTATAATGACAGTATGATGATAGTATAGTAGTATAATGACAGTATGATGATAGTATAGTAGTATAATGACAGAATAATAATAGTATAGTAGTATAATGACAGTATGATGATAGTATAGTAGTATAATGACAGTATGATGATAGTATAGTAGTATAATGACAGAATAATAATAGTATAGTAGTATAATGACAGAATAATAATAGTATAGTAGTATAATGACAGAATAATAATAGTATAGTAGTTTAATGACAGTATGATGATAGTATAGTAGTATAATGACAGAATAATAATAGTATAGTAGTATAATGACAGTATGATGATAGTATAGTAGTATAATGACAGAATAATAATAGTATAGTAGTATAATGACAGTATGATGATAGTATAGTAGTATAATGACAGAATAATAATAGTATAGTAGTATAATGACAGTATGATGATAGTATAGTAGTATAATGACAGTATGATGATAGTATAGTAGTATAATGACAGAATAATAATAGTATAGTAGTATAATGACAGTATGATGATAGTATAGTAGTATAATGACAGTATGATGATAGTATAGTAGTATAATGACAGTATGATGATAGTATAGTAGTATAATGACAGAATAATAATAGTATAGTAGTATAATGACAGAATAATAATAGTATAGTAGTATAATGACAGTATGATGATAGTATAGTAGTATAATGACAGAATAATAATAGTATAGTAGTATAATGACAGTATGATGATAGTATAGTAGTATAATGACAGAATAATAATAGTATAGTAGTATAATGACAGAATAATAATAGTATAGTAGTATAATGACAGAATAATAATAGTATAGTAGTATAATGACAGTATGATGATAGTATAGTAGTATAATGACAGAATAATAATAGTATAGTAGTATAATGACAGTATGATGATAGTATAGTAGTATAATGACAGTATGATGATAGTATAGTAGTATAATGACAGTATGATGATAGTATAGTAGTATAATGACAGTATGATGATAGTATAGTAGTATAATGACAGAATAATAATAGTATAGTAGTATAATGACAGAATAATAATAGTATAGTAGTATAATGACAGTATGATGATAGTATAGTAGTATAATGACAGAATAATAATAGTATAGTAGTATAATGACAGAATAATAATAGTATAGTAGTATAATGACAGTATGATGATAGTATAGTAGTATAATGACAGAATAATAATAGTATAGTAGTATAATGACAGAATAATAATAGTATAGTAGTATAATGACAGTATGATGATAGTATAGTAGTATAATGACAGAATAATAATAGTATAGTAGTATAATGACAGTATGATGATAGTATAGTAGTATAATGACAGAATAATAATAGTATAGTAGTTTAATGACAGAATAATAATAGTATAGTAAAATAATGACAGTATGATGATAGTATAGTAAAATAATGACAGTATGATGATAGTATAGTAGTATAATGACAGAATAATAATAGTATAGTAGTTTAATGACAGAATAATAATAGTATAGTAGTATAATGACAGTATGATGATAGTATAGTAGTATAATGACAGTATGATGATAGTATAGTAGTATAATGACAGAATAATAATAGTATAGTAGTATAATGACAGAATAATAATAGTATAGTAGTATAATGACAGTATGATGATAGTATAGTAGTATAATGACAGAATAATAATAGTATAGTAGTATAATGACAGAATAATAATAGTATAGTAGTATAATGACAGTATGATGATAGTATAGTAGTATAATGACAGAATAATAATAGTATAGTAGTATAATGACAGAATAATAATAGTATAGTAGTTTAATGACAGTATGATGATAGTATAGTAGTATAATGACAGAATAATAATAGTATAGTAGTATAATGACAGTATGATGATAGTATAGTAGTATAATGACAGAATAATAATAGTATAGTAGTATAATGACAGAATAATAATAGTATAGTAGTATAATGACAGTATGATGATAGTATAGTAGTATAATGACAGAATAATAATAGTATAGTAGTATAATGACAGAATAATAATAGTATAGTAGTATAATGACAGTATGATGATAGTATAGTAGTATAATGACAGAATAATAATAGTATAGTAGTATAATGACAGAATAATAATAGTATAGTAGTATAATGACAGTATGATGATAGTATAGTAGTATAATGACAGTATGATGATAGTATAGTAGTATAATGACAGAATAATAATAGTATAGTAGTATAATGACAGTATGATGATAGTATAGTAGTATAATGACAGAATAATAATAGTATAGTAGTATAATGACAGTATGATGATAGTATAGTAGTATAATGACAGAATAATAATAGTATAGTAGTATAATGACAGAATAATAATAGTATAGTAGTTTAATGACAGTATGATGATAGTATAGTAGTATAATGACAGAATAATAATAGTATAGTAGTATAATGACAGAATAATAATAGTATAGTAGTTTAATGACAGTATGATGATAGTATAGTAGTATAATGACAGTATGATGATAGTATAGTAGTATAATGACAGTATGATGATAGTATAGTAGTATAATGACAGAATAATAATAGTATAGTAGTATAATGACAGAATAATAATAGTATAGTAGTTTAATGACAGTATGATGATAGTATAGTAGTATAATGACAGTATGATGATAGTATAGTAGTATAATGACAGTATGATGATAGTATAGTAGTATAATGACAGAATAATAATAGTATAGTAGTATAATGACAGTATGATGATAGTATAGTAGTATAATGACAGAATAATAATAGTATAGTAGTATAATGACAGAATAATAATAGTATAGTAGTATAATGACAGAATAATAATAGTATAGTAGTATAATGACAGTATGATGATAGTATAGTAGTATAATGACAGAATAATAATAGTATAGTAGTATAATGACAGTATGATGATAGTATAGTAGTATAATGACAGTATGATGATAGTATAGTAGTATAATGACAGTATGATGATAGTATAGTAGTATAATGACAGTATGATGATAGTATAGTAGTATAATGACAGAATAATAATAGTATAGTAGTATAATGACAGAATAATAATAGTATAGTAGTATAATGACAGTATGATGATAGTATAGTAGTATAATGACAGAATAATAATAGTATAGTAGTATAATGACAGTATGATGATAGTATAGTAGTATAATGACAGAATAATAATAGTATAGTAGTATAATGACAGAATAATAATAGTATAGTAGTTTAATGACAGTATGATGATAGTATAGTAGTATAATGACAGAATAATAATAGTATAGTAGTATAATGACAGAATAATAATAGTATAGTAGTATAATGACAGAATAATAATAGTATAGTAGTATAATGACAGAATAATAATAGTATAGTAGTATAATGACAGTATGATGATAGTATAGTAGTATAATGACAGAATAATAATAGTATAGTAGTATAATGACAGAATAATAATAGTATAGTAGTATAATGACAGAATAATAATAGTATAGTAGTTTAATGACAGTATGATGATAGTATAGTAGTATAATGACAGTATGATGATAGTATAGTAGTATAATGACAGAATAATAATAGTATAGTAGTATAATGACAGAATAATAATAGTATAGTAGTATAATGACAGAATAATAATAGTATAGTAGTATAATGACAGAATAATAATAGTATAGTAGTTTAATGACAGTATGATGATAGTATAGTAGTATAATGACAGAATAATAATAGTATAGTAGTATAATGACAGTATGATGATAGTATAGTAGTATAATGACAGTATGATGATAGTATAGTAGTATAATGACAGTATGATGATAGTATAGTAGTATAATGACAGTATGATGATAGTATAGTAGTATAATGACAGAATAATAATAGTATAGTAGTATAATGACAGAATAATAATAGTATAGTAGTATAATGACAGAATAATAATAGTATAGTAGTATAATGACAGTATGATGATAGTATAGTAGTATAATGACAGAATAATAATAGTATAGTAGTATAATGACAGAATAATAATAGTATAGTAGTATAATGACAGTATGATGATAGTATAGTAGTATAATGACAGAATAATAATAGTATAGTAGTATAATGACAGTATGATGATAGTATAGTAGTATAATGACAGAATAATAATAGTATAGTAGTATAATGACAGAATAATAATAGTATAGTAGTATAATGACAGAATAATAATAGTATAGTAGTTTAATGACAGTATGATGATAGTATAGTAGTATAATGACAGAATAATAATAGTATAGTAGTTTAATGACAGTATGATGATAGTATAGTAGTATAATGACAGAATAATAATAGTATAGTAGTATAATGACAGAATAATAATAGTATAGTAGTATAATGACAGAATAATAATAGTATAGTAGTATAATGACAGAATAATAATAGTATAGTAGTATAATGACAGAATAATAATAGTATAGTAGTATAATGACAGAATAATAATAGTATAGTAGTATAATGACAGAATAATAATAGTATAGTAGTATAATGACAGAATAATAATAGTATAGTAGTATAATGACAGAATAATAATAGTATAGTAGTATAATGACAGAATAATAATAGTATAGTAGTATAATGACAGAATAATAATAGTATAGTAGTATAATGACAGAATAATAATAGTATAGTAGTATAATGACAGAATAATAATAGTATAGTAGTATAATGACAGAATAATAATAGTATAGTAGTATAATGACAGAATAATAATAGTATAGTAGTATAATGACAGTATGATGATAGTATAGTAGTATAATGACAGAATAATAATAGTATAGTAGTATAATGACAGAATAATAATAGTATAGTAGTATAATGACAGAATAATAATAGTATAGTAGTATAATGACAGTATGATGATAGTATAGTAGTATAATGACAGTATGATGATAGTATAGTAGTATAATGACAGAATAATAATAGTATAGTAGTATAATGACAGAATAATAATAGTATAGTAGTATAATGACAGAATAATAATAGTATAGTAGTATAATGACAGAATAATAATAGTATAGTAGTATAATGACAGAATAATAATAGTATAGTAGTATAATGACAGAATAATAATAGTATAGTAGTTTAATGACAGTATGATGATAGTATAGTAGTATAATGACAGAATAATAATAGTATAGTAGTATAATGACAGAATAATAATAGTATAGTAGTATAATGACAGAATAATAATAGTATAGTAGTATAATGACAGAATAATAATAGTATAGTAGTATAATGACAGTATGATGATAGTATAGTAGTATAATGACAGAATAATAATAGTATAGTAGTATAATGACAGAATAATAATAGTATAGTAGTATAATGACAGAATAATAATAGTATAGTAGTATAATGACAGAATAATAATAGTATAGTAGTATAATGACAGTATGATGATAGTATAGTAGTATAATGACAGTATGATGATAGTATAGTAGTATAATGACAGAATAATAATAGTATAGTAGTATAATGACAGAATAATAATAGTATAGTAGTATAATGACAGAATAATAATAGTATAGTAGTATAATGACAGAATAATAATAGTATAGTAGTATAATGACAGAATAATAATAGTATAGTAGTATAATGACAGAATAATAATAGTATAGTAGTATAATGACAGTATGATGATAGTATAGTAGTATAATGACAGAATAATAATAGTATAGTAGTATAATGACAGAATAATAATAGTATAGTAGTATAATGACAGAATAATAATAGTATAGTAGTATAATGACAGAATAATAATAGTATAGTAGTATAATGACAGAATAATAATAGTATAGTAGTATAATGACAGAATAATAATAGTATAGTAGTATAATGACAGTATGATGATAGTATAGTAGTATAATGACAGAATAATAATAGTATAGTAGTATAATGACAGAATAATAATAGTATAGTAGTATAATGACAGAATAATAATAGTATAGTAGTATAATGACAGAATAATAATAGTATAGTAGTATAATGACAGAATAATAATAGTATAGTAGTATAATGACAGAATAATAATAGTATAGTAGTATAATGACAGAATAATAATAGTATAGTAGTATAATGACAGAATAATAATAGTATAGTAGTATAATGACAGTATGATGATAGTATAGTAGTATAATGACAGAATAATAATAGTATAGTAGTATAATGACAGAATAATAATAGTATAGTAGTATAATGACAGAATAATAATAGTATAGTAGTATAATGACAGAATAATAATAGTATAGTAGTATAATGACAGAATAATAATAGTATAGTAGTATAATGACAGAATAATAATAGTATAGTAGTATAATGACAGAATAATAATAGTATAGTAGTATAATGACAGAATAATAATAGTATAGTAGTATAATGACAGAATAATAATAGTATAGTAGTATAATGACAGAATAATAATAGTATAGTAGTATAATGACAGAATAATAATAGTATAGTAGTATAATGACAGAATAATAATAGTATAGTAGTATAATGACAGAATAATAATAGTATAGTAGTATAATGACAGAATAATAATAGTATAGTAGTATAATGACAGAATAATAATAGTATAGTAGTATAATGACAGAATAATAATAGTATAGTAGTATAATGACAGAATAATAATAGTATAGTAGTTTAATGACAGTATGATGATAGTATAGTAGTATAATGACAGAATAATAATAGTATAGTAGTATAATGACAGAATAATAATAGTATAGTAGTATAATGACAGAATAATAATAGTATAGTAGTATAATGACAGAATAATAATAGTATAGTAGTATAATGACAGAATAATAATAGTATAGTAGTATAATGACAGAATAATAATAGTATAGTAGTATAATGACAGAATAATAATAGTATAGTAGTATAATGACAGAATAATAATAGTATAGTAGTATAATGACAGAATAATAATAGTATAGTAGTATAATGACAGAATAATAATAGTATAGTAGTATAATGACAGAATAATAATAGTATAGTAGTATAATGACAGAATAATAATAGTATAGTAGTATAATGACAGAATAATAATAGTATAGTAGTATAATGACAGAATAATAATAGTATAGTAGTATAATGACAGAATAATAATAGTATAGTAGTATAATGACAGAATAATAATAGTATAGTAGTATAATGACAGAATAATAATAGTATAGTAGTATAATGACAGAATAATAATAGTATAGTAGTATAATGACAGAATAATAATAGTATAGTAGTATAATGACAGTATGATGATAGTATAGTAGTATAATGACAGAATAATAATAGTATAGTAGTATAATGACAGAATAATAATAGTATAGTAGTATAATGACAGAATAATAATAGTATAGTAGTATAATGACAGAATAATAATAGTATAGTAGTATAATGACAGAATAATAATAGTATAGTAGTATAATGACAGAATAATAATAGTATAGTAGTATAATGACAGAATAATAATAGTATAGTAGTATAATGACAGAATAATAATAGTATAGTAGTATAATGACAGAATAATAATAGTATAGTAGTATAATGACAGTATGATGATAGTATAGTAGTATAATGACAGAATAATAATAGTATAGTAGTATAATGACAGAATAATAATAGTATAGTAGTATAATGACAGAATAATAATAGTATAGTAGTATAATGACAGAATAATAATAGTATAGTAGTATAATGACAGAATAATAATAGTATAGTAGTATAATGACAGAATAATAATAGTATAGTAGTATAATGACAGAATAATAATAGTATAGTAGTATAATGACAGAATAATAATAGTATAGTAGTATAATGACAGAATAATAATAGTATAGTAGTATAATGACAGTATGATGATAGTATAGTAGTATAATGACAGAATAATAATAGTATAGTAGTATAATGACAGAATAATAATAGTATAGTAGTATAATGACAGAATAATAATAGTATAGTAGTATAATGACAGAATAATAATAGTATAGTAGTATAATGACAGAATAATAATAGTATAGTAGTATAATGACAGAATAATAATAGTATAGTAGTATAATGACAGAATAATAATAGTATAGTAGTATAATGACAGAATAATAATAGTATAGTAGTATAATGACAGAATAATAATAGTATAGTAGTATAATGACAGTATGATGATAGTATAGTAGTATAATGACAGAATAATAATAGTATAGTAGTATAATGACAGAATAATAATAGTATAGTAGTATAATGACAGAATAATAATAGTATAGTAGTATAATGACAGTATGATGATAGTATAGTAGTATAATGACAGAATAATAATAGTATAGTAGTATAATGACAGAATAATAATAGTATAGTAGTATAATGACAGTATGATGATAGTATAGTAGTATAATGACAGAATAATAATAGTATAGTAGTATAATGACAGAATAATAATAGTATAGTAGTATAATGACAGAATAATAATAGTATAGTAGTATAATGACAGAATAATAATAGTATAGTAGTATAATGACAGTATGATGATAGTATAGTAGTATAATGACAGTATGATGATAGTATAGTAGTATAATGACAGAATAATAATAGTATAGTAGTATAATGACAGTATGATGATAGTATAGTAGTATAATGACAGTATGATGATAGTATAGTAGTATAATGACAGAATAATAATAGTATAGTAGTATAATGACAGAATAATAATAGTATAGTAGTATAATGACAGTATGATGATAGTATAGTAGTATAATGACAGAATAATAATAGTATAGTAGTATAATGACAGAATAATAATAGTATAGTAGTATAATGACAGAATAATAATAGTATAGTAGTATAATGACAGAATAATAATAGTATAGTAGTATAATGACAGAATAATAATAGTATAGTAGTATAATGACAGTATGATGATAGTATAGTAGTATAATGACAGAATAATAATAGTATAGTAGTATAATGACAGAATAATAATAGTATAGTAGTATAATGACAGTATGATGATAGTATAGTAGTATAATGACAGAATAATAATAGTATAGTAGTATAATGACAGAATAATAATAGTATAGTAGTATAATGACAGAATAATAATAGTATAGTAGTATAATGACAGAATAATAATAGTATAGTAGTATAATGACAGAATAATAATAGTATAGTAGTATAATGACAGTATGATGATAGTATAGTAGTATAATGACAGTATGATGATAGTATAGTAGTATAATGACAGAATAATAATAGTATAGTAGTATAATGACAGAATAATAATAGTATAGTAGTATAATGACAGAATAATAATAGTATAGTAGTATAATGACAGAATAATAATAGTATAGTAGTATAATGACAGAATAATAATAGTATAGTAGTATAATGACAGTATGATGATAGTATAGTAGTATAATGACAGAATAATAATAGTATAGTAGTATAATGACAGAATAATAATAGTATAGTAGTATAATGACAGAATAATAATAGTATAGTAGTATAATGACAGAATAATAATAGTATAGTAGTATAATGACAGTATGATGATAGTATAGTAGTATAATGACAGTATGATGATAGTATAGTAGTATAATGACAGAATAATAATAGTATAGTAGTATAATGACAGAATAATAATAGTATAGTAGTATAATGACAGTATGATGATAGTATAGTAGTATAATGACAGAATAATAATAGTATAGTAGTATAATGACAGAATAATAATAGTATAGTAGTATAATGACAGAATAATAATAGTATAGTAGTATAATGACAGAATAATAATAGTATAGTAGTATAATGACAGAATAATAATAGTATAGTAGTATAATGACAGAATAATAATAGTATAGTAGTTTAATGACAGTATGATGATAGTATAGTAGTATAATGACAGTATGATGATAGTATAGTAGTATAATGACAGAATAATAATAGTATAGTAGTTTAATGACAGTATGATGATAGTATAGTAGTATAATGACAGTATGATGATAGTATAGTAGTATAATGACAGAATAATAATAGTATAGTAGTATAATGACAGTATGATGATAGTATAGTAGTATAATGACAGTATGATGATAGTATAGTAGTATAATGACAGAATAATAATAGTATAGTAGTATAATGACAGAATAATAATAGTATAGTAGTATAATGACAGTATGATGATAGTATAGTAGTATAATGACAGTATGATGATAGTATAGTAGTATAATGACAGAATAATAATAGTATAGTAGTATAATGACAGTATGATGATAGTATAGTAGTATAATGACAGAATAATAATAGTATAGTAGTATAATGACAGAATAATAATAGTATAGTAGTATAATGACAGTATGATGATAGTATAGTAGTATAATGACAGTATGATGATAGTATAGTAGTATAATGACAGAATAATAATAGTATAGTAGTATAATGACAGAATAATAATAGTATAGTAGTATAATGACAGAATAATAATAGTATAGTAGTATAATGACAGAATAATAATAGTATAGTAGTATAATGACAGAATAATAATAGTATAGTAGTATAATGACAGTATGATGATAGTATAGTAGTATAATGACAGAATAATAATAGTATAGTAGTATAATGGCAGAATGATGATAGTATAGTAGTATAATGACAGTATGATGATAGTATAGTAGTATAATGACAGTATGATGATAGTATAGTAGTATAATGACAGAATAATAATAGTATAGTAGTATAATGACAGAATAATAATAGTATAGTAGTATAATGACAGAATAATAATAGTATAGTAGTATAATGACAGTATGATGATAGTATAGTAGTATAATGACAGAATAATAATAGTATAGTAGTATAATGACAGTATGATGATAGTATAGTAGTATAATGACAGTATGATGATAGTATAGTAGTATAATGACAGAATAATAATAGTATAGTAGTATAATGACAGTATGATGATAGTATAGTAGTATAATGACAGAATAATAATAGTATAGTAGTATAATGACAGTATGATGATAGTATAGTAGTATAATGACAGAATAATAATAGTATAGTAGTATAATGACAGAATAATAATAGTATAGTAGTATAATGACAGTATGATGATAGTATAGTAGTATAATGACAGTATGATGATAGTATAGTAGTATAATGACAGTATGATGATAGTATAGTAGTATAATGACAGAATAATAATAGTATAGTAGTATAATGACAGAATAATAATAGTATAGTAGTATAATGACAGTATGATGATAGTATAGTAGTATAATGACAGAATAATAATAGTATAGTAGTATAATGACAGAATAATAATAGTATAGTAGTATAATGACAGTATGATGATAGTATAGTAGTATAATGACAGTATGATGATAGTATAGTAGTATAATGACAGAATAATAATAGTATAGTAGTATAATGACAGTATGATGATAGTATAGTAGTATAATGACAGAATAATAATAGTATAGTAGTATAATGACAGTATGATGATAGTATAGTAGTATAATGACAGAATAATAATAGTATAGTAGTATAATGACAGTATGATGATAGTATAGTAGTATAATGACAGTATGATGATAGTATAGTAGTATAATGACAGTATGATGATAGTATAGTAGTATAATGACAGTATGATGATAGTATAGTAGTATAATGACAGAATAATAATAGTATAGTAGTATAATGACAGTATGATGATAGTATAGTAGTATAATGACAGTATGATGATAGTATAGTAGTATAATGACAGTATGATGATAGTATAGTAGTATAATGACAGAATAATAATAGTATAGTAGTATAATGACAGTATGATGATAGTATAGTAGTATAATGACAGTATGATGATAGTATAGTAGTATAATGACAGTATGATGATAGTATAGTAGTATAATGACAGTATGATGATAGTATAGTAGTATAATGACAGAATAATAATAGTATAGTAGTATAATGACAGTATGATGATAGTATAGTAGTATAATGACAGTATGATGATAGTATAGTAGTATAATGACAGTATGATGATAGTATAGTAGTATAATGACAGTATGATGATAGTATAGTAGTATAATGGCAGAATAATAATAGTATAGTAGTATAATGACAGTATGATGATAGTATAGTAGTATAATGACAGAATAATAATAGTATAGTAGTATAATGACAGAATAATAATAGTATAGTAGTATAATGACAGTATGATGATAGTATAGTAGTATAATGACAGAATAATAATAGTATAGTAGTTTAATGACAGTATGATGATAGTATAGTAGT
The DNA here is from genome assembly GCF_019097595.1 of Hemibagrus wyckioides. Taxonomy (NCBI): domain Eukaryota; kingdom Metazoa; phylum Chordata; class Actinopteri; order Siluriformes; family Bagridae; genus Hemibagrus; species Hemibagrus wyckioides. Next base: position 536,059 of record NC_080733.1, on the reverse strand, counting down.
ATAATGACAGAATAATAATAGTATAGTAGTATAATGACAGTATGATGATAGTATAGTAGTATAATGACAGAATAATAATAGTATAGTAGTATAATGACAGAATGATGATAGTATAGTAGTATAATGGCAGAATAATAATAGTATAGTAGTATAATGACAGTATGATGATAGTATAGTAGTATAATGACAGTATGATGATAGTATAGTAGTATAATGACAGTATGATGATAGTATAGTAGTATAATGACAGTATGATGATAGTATAGTAGTATAATGACAGTATGATGATAGTATAGTAGTATAATGGCAGAATAATAATAGTATAGTAGTATAATGACAGTATGATGATAGTATAGTAGTATAATGACAGTATGATGATAGTATAGTAGTATAATGACAGAATAATAATAGTATAGTAGTTTAATGACAGTATGATGATAGTATAGTAGTATAATGACAGAATAATAATAGTATAGTAGTATAATGACAGTATGATGATAGTATAGTAGTATAATGACAGAATAATAATAGTATAGTAGTATAATGACAGTATGATGATAGTATAGTAGTATAATGACAGTATGATGATAGTATAGTAGTATAATGACAGTATGATGATAGTATAGTAGTATAATGACAGAATAATAATAGTATAGTAGTTTAATGACAGTATGATGATAGTATAGTAGTATAATGACAGAATAATAATAGTATAGTAGTATAATGACAGTATGATGATAGTATAGTAGTATAATGACAGTATGATGATAGTATAGTAGTATAATGACAGAATAATAATAGTATAGTAGTATAATGACAGTATGATGATAGTATAGTAGTATAATGACAGTATGATGATAGTATAGTAGTATAATGACAGAATAATAATAGTATAGTAGTATAATGACAGTATGATGATAGTATAGTAGTATAATGACAGAATAATAATAGTATAGTAGTATAATGACAGTATGATGATAGTATAGTAGTATAATGACAGAATAATAATAGTATAGTAGTATAATGACAGTATGATGATAGTATAGTAGTATAATGACAGAATAATAATAGTATAGTAGTATAATGACAGAATAATAATAGTATAGTAGTATAATGACAGTATGATGATAGTATAGTAGTATAATGACAGTATGATGATAGTATAGTAGTTTAATGACAGTATGATGATAGTATAGTAGTATAATGACAGAATAATAATAGTATAGTAGTATAATGACAGAATAATAATAGTATAGTAGTTTAATGACAGTATGATGATAGTATAGTAGTTTAATGACAGAATAATAATAGTATAGTAGTTTAATGACAGTATGATGATAGTATAGTAGTTTAATGACAGAATAATAATAGTATAGTAGTTTAATGACAGAATAATAATAGTATAGTAGTATAATGACAGTATGATGATAGTATAGTAGTATAATGACAGTATGATGATAGTATAGTAGTATAATGACAGAATAATAATAGTATAGTAGTATAATGACAGTATGATGATAGTATAGTAGTATAATGACAGAATAATAATAGTATAGTAGTATAATGACAGAATAATAATAGTATAGTAGTATAATGACAGTATGATGATAGTATAGTAGTATAATGACAGAATAATAATAGTATAGTAGTATAATGACAGTATGATGATAGTATAGTAGTATAATGACAGTATGATGATAGTATAGTAGTTTAATGACAGTATGATGATAGTATAGTAGTATAATGACAGAATAATAATAGTATAGTAGTATAATGACAGAATAATAATAGTATAGTAGTTTAATGACAGTATGATGATAGTATAGTAGTATAATGACAGAATAATAATAGTATAGTAGTTTAATGACAGAATAATAATAGTATAGTAGTTTAATGACAGTATGATGATAGTATAGTAGTATAATGACAGAATAATAATAGTATAGTAGTTTAATGACAGAATAATAATAGTATAGTAGTTTAATGACAGAATAATAATAGTATAGTAGTATAATGACAGAATAATAATAGTATAGTAGTTTAATGACAGAATAATAATAGTATAGTAGTATAATGACAGTATGATGATAGTATAGTAGTATAATGACAGAATAATAATAGTATAGTAGTATAATGACAGAATAATAATAGTATAGTAGTATAATGACAGAATAATGATAGTATAGTAGTATAATGACAGAATAATAATAGTATAGTAGTATAATGACAGTATGATGATAGTATAGTAGTATAATGACAGAATAATAATAGTATAGTAGTATAATGACAGAATAATAATAGTATAGTAGTATAATGACAGAATAATAATAGTATAGTAGTATAATGACAGTATGATGATAGTATAGTAGTATAATGACAGAATAATAATAGTATAGTAGTATAATGACAGAATAATAATAGTATAGTAGTATAATGACAGAATAATAATAGTATAGTAGTATAATGACAGAATAATAATAGTATAGTAGTATAATGACAGAATAATAATAGTATAGTAGTTTAATGACAGAATAATAATAGTATAGTAGTATAATGACAGAATAATAATAGTATAGTAGTATAATGACAGAATAATAATAGTATAGTAGTATAATGACAGAATAATAATAGTATAGTAGTATAATGACAGTATGATGATAGTATAGTAGTATAATGACAGAATAATAATAGTATAGTAGTATAATGACAGAATAATAATAGTATAGTAGTATAATGACAGAATAATAATAGTATAGTAGTATAATGACAGAATAATAATAGTATAGTAGTTTAATGACAGTATGATGATAGTATAGTAGTATAATGACAGAATAATAATAGTATAGTAGTATAATGACAGTATGATGATAGTATAGTAGTATAATGACAGTATGATGATAGTATAGTAGTATAATGACAGAATAATAATAGTATAGTAGTATAATGACAGTATGATGATAGTATAGTAGTATAATGACAGAATAATAATAGTATAGTAGTTTAATGACAGTATGATGATAGTATAGTAGTATAATGACAGAATAATAATAGTATAGTAGTATAATGACAGAATAATAATAGTATAGTAGTATAATGACAGAATAATAATAGTATAGTAGTATAATGACAGAATAATAATAGTATAGTAGTATAATGACAGAATAATAATAGTATAGTAGTTTAATGACAGAATAATAATAGTATAGTAGTATAATGACAGAATAATAATAGTATAGTAGTTTAATGACAGAATAATAATAGTATAGTAGTATAATGACAGAATAATAATAGTATAGTAGTATAATGACAGAATAATAATAGTATAGTAGTATAATGACAGAATAATAATAGTATAGTAGTATAATGACAGAATAATAATAGTATAGTAGTATAATGACAGAATAATAATAGTATAGTAGTATAATGACAGAATAATAATAGTATAGTAGTATAATGACAGAATAATAATAGTATAGTAGTATAATGACAGAATAATAATAGTATAGTAGTATAATGACAGAATAATAATAGTATAGTAGTATAATGACAGAATAATAATAGTATAGTAGTATAATGACAGAATAATAATAGTATAGTAGTATAATGACAGAATAATAATAGTATAGTAGTATAATGACAGTATGATGATAGTATAGTAGTATAATGACAGAATAATAATAGTATAGTAGTATAATGACAGAATAATAATAGTATAGTAGTATAATGACAGAATAATAATAGTATAGTAGTATAATGACAGAATAATAATAGTATAGTAGTATAATGACAGAATAATAATAGTATAGTAGTATAATGACAGAATAATAATAGTATAGTAGTATAATGACAGTATGATGATAGTATAGTAGTATAATGACAGAATAATAATAGTATAGTAGTATAATGACAGAATAATAATAGTATAGTAGTATAATGACAGAATAATAATAGTATAGTAGTATAATGACAGAATAATAATAGTATAGTAGTATAATGACAGAATAATAATAGTATAGTAGTATAATGACAGAATAATAATAGTATAGTAGTATAATGACAGAATAATAATAGTATAGTAGTATAATGACAGAATAATAATAGTATAGTAGTATAATGACAGAATAATAATAGTATAGTAGTATAATGACAGTATGATGATAGTATAGTAGTATAATGACAGAATAATAATAGTATAGTAGTATAATGACAGAATAATAATAGTATAGTAGTATAATGACAGAATAATAATAGTATAGTAGTATAATGACAGAATAATAATAGTATAGTAGTATAATGACAGAATAATAATAGTATAGTAGTATAATGACAGAATAATAATAGTATAGTAGTATAATGACAGAATAATAATAGTATAGTAGTATAATGACAGAATAATAATAGTATAGTAGTATAATGACAGAATAATAATAGTATAGTAGTATAATGACAGAATAATAATAGTATAGTAGTTTAATGACAGTATGATGATAGTATAGTAGTATAATGACAGAATAATAATAGTATAGTAGTATAATGACAGAATAATAATAGTATAGTAGTATAATGACAGAATAATAATAGTATAGTAGTATAATGACAGAATAATAATAGTATAGTAGTATAATGACAGAATAATAATAGTATAGTAGTATAATGACAGAATAATAATAGTATAGTAGTATAATGACAGAATAATAATAGTATAGTAGTATAATGACAGAATAATAATAGTATAGTAGTATAATGACAGAATAATAATAGTATAGTAGTATAATGACAGAATAATAATAGTATAGTAGTATAATGACAGAATAATAATAGTATAGTAGTATAATGACAGAATAATAATAGTATAGTAGTATAATGACAGAATAATAATAGTATAGTAGTATAATGACAGAATAATAATAGTATAGTAGTATAATGACAGAATAATAATAGTATAGTAGTATAATGACAGAATAATAATAGTATAGTAGTATAATGACAGAATAATAATAGTATAGTAGTATAATGACAGTATGATGATAGTATAGTAGTATAATGACAGAATAATAATAGTATAGTAGTATAATGACAGAATAATAATAGTATAGTAGTATAATGACAGAATAATAATAGTATAGTAGTATAATGACAGAATAATAATAGTATAGTAGTATAATGACAGTATGATGATAGTATAGTAGTATAATGACAGAATAATAATAGTATAGTAGTATAATGACAGAATAATAATAGTATAGTAGTTTAATGACAGTATGATGATAGTATAGTAGTATAATGACAGAATAATAATAGTATAGTAGTATAATGACAGAATAATAATAGTATAGTAGTATAATGACAGAATAATAATAGTATAGTAGTATAATGACAGAATAATAATAGTATAGTAGTATAATGACAGAATAATAATAGTATAGTAGTATAATGACAGAATAATAATAGTATAGTAGTATAATGACAGTATGATGATAGTATAGTAGTATAATGACAGAATAATAATAGTATAGTAGTATAATGACAGAATAATAATAGTATAGTAGTATAATGACAGAATAATAATAGTATAGTAGTATAATGACAGAATAATAATAGTATAGTAGTATAATGACAGAATAATAATAGTATAGTAGTATAATGACAGAATAATAATAGTATAGTAGTATAATGACAGAATAATAATAGTATAGTAGTATAATGACAGAATAATAATAGTATAGTAGTATAATGACAGAATAATAATAGTATAGTAGTATAATGACAGAATAATAATAGTATAGTAGTATAATGACAGAATAATAATAGTATAGTAGTATAATGACAGAATAATAATAGTATAGTAGTATAATGACAGAATAATAATAGTATAGTAGTATAATGACAGAATAATAATAGTATAGTAGTATAATGACAGAATAATAATAGTATAGTAGTATAATGACAGAATAATAATAGTATAGTAGTATAATGACAGAATAATAATAGTATAGTAGTATAATGACAGTATGATGATAGTATAGTAGTATAATGACAGAATAATAATAGTATAGTAGTATAATGACAGAATAATAATAGTATAGTAGTATAATGACAGTATGATGATAGTATAGTAGTATAATGACAGAATAATAATAGTATAGTAGTATAATGACAGAATAATAATAGTATAGTAGTATAATGACAGAATAATAATAGTATAGTAGTATAATGACAGAATAATAATAGTATAGTAGTATAATGACAGAATAATAATAGTATAGTAGTATAATGACAGAATAATAATAGTATAGTAGTATAATGACAGAATAATAATAGTATAGTAGTATAATGACAGAATAATAATAGTATAGTAGTATAATGACAGAATAATAATAGTATAGTAGTATAATGACAGAATAATAATAGTATAGTAGTATAATGACAGAATAATAATAGTATAGTAGTATAATGACAGTATGATGATAGTATAGTAGTATAATGACAGAATAATAATAGTATAGTAGTATAATGACAGAATAATAATAGTATAGTAGTATAATGACAGAATAATAATAGTATAGTAGTATAATGACAGAATAATAATAGTATAGTAGTATAATGACAGAATAATAATAGTATAGTAGTATAATGACAGAATAATAATAGTATAGTAGTATAATGACAGAATAATAATAGTATAGTAGTATAATGACAGAATAATAATAGTATAGTAGTATAATGACAGAATAATAATAGTATAGTAGTATAATGACAGTATGATGATAGTATAGTAGTATAATGACAGAATAATAATAGTATAGTAGTATAATGACAGAATAATAATAGTATAGTAGTATAATGACAGTATGATGATAGTATAGTAGTATAATGACAGAATAATAATAGTATAGTAGTATAATGACAGTATGATGATAGTATAGTAGTATAATGACAGAATAATAATAGTATAGTAGTATAATGACAGAATAATAATAGTATAGTAGTATAATGACAGTATGATGATAGTATAGTAGTATAATGACAGAATAATAATAGTATAGTAGTATAATGACAGAATAATAATAGTATAGTAGTATAATGACAGAATAATAATAGTATAGTAGTATAATGACAGAATAATAATAGTATAGTAGTATAATGACAGAATAATAATAGTATAGTAGTATAATGACAGAATAATAATAGTATAGTAGTATAATGACAGAATAATAATAGTATAGTAGTATAATGACAGAATAATAATAGTATAGTAGTATAATGACAGAATAATAATAGTATAGTAGTATAATGACAGAATAATAATAGTATAGTAGTATAATGACAGAATAATAATAGTATAGTAGTATAATGACAGAATAATAATAGTATAGTAGTATAATGACAGTATGATGATAGTATAGTAGTATAATGACAGAATAATAATAGTATAGTAGTATAATGACAGAATAATAATAGTATAGTAGTATAATGACAGAATAATAATAGTATAGTAGTATAATGACAGAATAATAATAGTATAGTAGTATAATGACAGAATAATAATAGTATAGTAGTATAATGACAGAATAATAATAGTATAGTAGTATAATGACAGAATAATAATAGTATAGTAGTATAATGACAGAATAATAATAGTATAGTAGTATAATGACAGAATAATAATAGTATAGTAGTATAATGACAGAATAATAATAGTATAGTAGTATAATGACAGAATAATAATAGTATAGTAGTATAATGACAGAATAATAATAGTATAGTAGTATAATGACAGAATAATAATAGTATAGTAGTATAATGACAGAATAATAATAGTATAGTAGTATAATGACAGAATAATAATAGTATAGTAGTATAATGACAGAATAATAATAGTATAGTAGTATAATGACAGAATAATAATAGTATAGTAGTATAATGACAGTATGATGATAGTATAGTAGTATAATGACAGAATAATAATAGTATAGTAGTATAATGACAGTATGATGATAGTATAGTAGTATAATGACAGAATAATAATAGTATAGTAGTATAATGACAGAATAATAATAGTATAGTAGTATAATGACAGTATGATGATAGTATAGTAGTATAATGACAGAATAATAATAGTATAGTAGTATAATGACAGAATAATAATAGTATAGTAGTATAATGACAGTATGATGATAGTATAGTAGTATAATGACAGAATAATAATAGTATAGTAGTATAATGACAGTATGATGATAGTATAGTAGTATAATGACAGAATAATAATAGTATAGTAGTATAATGACAGTATGATGATAGTATAGTAGTATAATGACAGAATAATAATAGTATAGTAGTATAATGACAGAATAATAATAGTATAGTAGTATAATGACAGAATAATAATAGTATAGTAGTATAATGACAGAATAATAATAGTATAGTAGTATAATGACAGAATAATAATAGTATAGTAGTATAATGACAGAATAATAATAGTATAGTAGTATAATGACAGTATGATGATAGTATAGTAGTATAATGACAGAATAATAATAGTATAGTAGTATAATGACAGTATGATGATAGTATAGTAGTATAATGACAGAATAATAATAGTATAGTAGTATAATGACAGAATAATAATAGTATAGTAGTATAATGACAGTATGATGATAGTATAGTAGTATAATGACAGAATAATAATAGTATAGTAGTATAATGACAGTATGATGATAGTATAGTAGTATAATGACAGAATAATAATAGTATAGTAGTATAATGACAGAATAATAATAGTATAGTAGTATAATGACAGTATGATGATAGTATAGTAGTATAATGACAGTATGATGATAGTATAGTAGTATAATGACAGAATAATAATAGTATAGTAGTATAATGACAGAATAATAATAGTATAGTAGTATAATGACAGTATGATGATAGTATAGTAGTATAATGACAGTATGATGATAGTATAGTAGTATAATGACAGAATAATAATAGTATAGTAGTATAATGACAGAATAATAATAGTATAGTAGTATAATGACAGAATAATAATAGTATAGTAGTATAATGACAGAATAATAATAGTATAGTAGTATAATGACAGAATAATAATAGTATAGTAGTATAATGACAGAATAATAATAGTATAGTAGTATAATGACAGAATAATAATAGTATAGTAGTATAATGACAGAATAATAATAGTATAGTAGTTTAATGACAGTATGATGATAGTATAGTAGTATAATGACAGAATAATAATAGTATAGTAGTATAATGACAGTATGATGATAGTATAGTAGTATAATGACAGAATAATAATAGTATAGTAGTATAATGACAGAATAATAATAGTATAGTAGTATAATGACAGAATAATAATAGTATAGTAGTTTAATGACAGTATGATGATAGTATAGTAGTATAATGACAGAATAATAATAGTATAGTAGTATAATGACAGAATAATAATAGTATAGTAGTATAATGACAGAATAATAATAGTATAGTAGTATAATGACAGAATAATAATAGTATAGTAGTATAATGACAGAATAATAATAGTATAGTAGTATAATGACAGTATGATGATAGTATAGTAGTATAATGACAGAATAATAATAGTATAGTAGTATAATGACAGAATAATAATAGTATAGTAGTATAATGACAGTATGATGATAGTATAGTAGTATAATGACAGTATGATGATAGTATAGTAGTATAATGACAGAATAATAATAGTATAGTAGTATAATGACAGTATGATGATAGTATAGTAGTATAATGACAGAATAATAATAGTATAGTAGTATAATGACAGTATGATGATAGTATAGTAGTATAATGACAGAATAATAATAGTATAGTAGTTTAATGACAGTATGATGATAGTATAGTAGTATAATGACAGAATAATAATAGTATAGTAGTATAATGACAGAATAATAATAGTATAGTAGTATAATGACAGAATAATAATAGTATAGTAGTATAATGACAGAATAATAATAGTATAGTAGTATAATGACAGAATAATAATAGTATAGTAGTTTAATGGCAGTATGATGATAGTATAGTAGTATAATGACAGAATAATAATAGTATAGTAGTATAATGACAGAATAATAATAGTATAGTAGTATAATGACAGTATGATGATAGTATAGTAGTATAATGACAGAATAATAATAGTATAGTAGTTTAATGACAGTATGATGATAGTATAGTAGTATAATGACAGAATAATAATAGTATAGTAGTTTAATGACAGTATGATGATAGTATAGTAGTATAATGACAGAATAATAATAGTATAGTAGTATAATGACAGAATAATAATAGTATAGTAGTATAATGACAGAATAATAATAGTATAGTAGTATAATGACAGAATAATAATAGTATAGTAGTTTAATGACAGAATAATAATAGAATAGTAGTTTAATGACAGAATAATAATAGTATAGTAGTTTAATGACAGTATGATGATAGTATAGTAGTATAATGACAGAATAATAATAGTATAGTAGTATAATGACAGAATAATAATAGTATAGTAGTATAATGACAGAATAATAATAGTATAGTAGTATAATGACAGTATGATGATAGTATAGTAGTATAATGACAGAATAATAATAGTATAGTAGTATAATGACAGAATAATAATAGTATAGTAGTATAATGACAGAATAATAATAGTATAGTAGTTTAATGACAGTATGATGATAGTATAGTAGTATAATGACAGAATAATAATAGTATAGTAGTATAATGACAGAATAATAATAGTATAGTAGTATAATGACAGAATAATAATAGTATAGTAGTTTAATGACAGAATAATAATAGTATAGTAGTATATTGACAGAATAATAATAGTATAGTAGTTTAATGACAGTATGATGATAGTATAGTAGTATAATGACAGTATGATGATAGTATAGTAGTATAATGACAGAATAATAATAGTATAGTAGTATAGTGACAGAATAATAATAGTATAGTAATATAATGACAGTATGATGATAGTATAGTAGTATAATGACAGTATGATGATAGTATAGTAGTATAATGACAGAATAATAATAGTATAGTAGTTTAATGACAGAATAATAATAGTATAGTAGTATAATGACAGAATAATAATAGTATAGTAGTATAATGACAGAATAATAATAGTATAGTACTATAATGACAGAATAATAATAGTATAGTAGTATAATGACAGAATAATAATAGTATAGTAGTATAATGACAGTATGATGATAGTATAGTAGTATAATGACAGAATAATAATAGTATAGTAGTATAATGACAGAATAATAATAGTATAGTAGTATAATGACAGAATAATAATAGTATAGTAGTATAATGACAGTATGATGATAGTATAGTAGTATAATGACAGAATAATAATAGTATAGTAGTATAATGACAGAATAATAATAGTATAGTAGTATAATGACAGTATGATGATAGTATAGTAGTATAATGACAGAATAATAATAGTATAGTAGTTTAATGACAGTATGATGATAGTATAGTAGTTTAATGACAGTATGATGATAGTATAGTAGTATAATGACAGAATAATAATAGTATAGTAGTTTAATGACAGAATAATAATAGAATAGTAGTATAATGACAGAATAATAATAGAATAGTAGTTTAATGACAGAATAATAATAGTATAGTAGTTTAATGACAGTATGATGATAGTATAGTAGTATAATGACAGAATAATAATAGTATAGTAGTATAATGACAGAATAATAATAGTATAGTAGTATAATGACAGAATAATAATAGTATAGTAGTTTAATGACAGTATGATGATAGTATAGTAGTATAATGACAGAATAATAATAGTATAGTAGTATAATGACAGAATAATAATAGTATAGTAGTATAGTGACAGAATAATAATAGTATAGTAGTTTAATGACAGAATAATAATAGTATAGTAGTTTAATGACAGAATAATAATAGTATAGTAGTTTAATGACAGTATGATGATAGTATAGTAGTATAATGACAGAATAATAATAGTATAGTAGTATAATGACAGAATAATAATAGTATAGTAGTATAATGACAGAATAATAATAGTATAGTAGTATAATGACAGTATGATGATAGTATAGTAGTATAATGACAGTTTGATGATAGTATAGTAGTATAATGACAGAATAATAATAGTATAGTAGTTTAATGACAGAATAATAATAGTATAGTAGTATAATGACAGAATAATAATAGTATAGTAGTATAATGACAGAATAATAATAGTATAGTACTATAATGACAGAATAATAATAGTATAGTAGTATAATGACAGTATGATGATAGTATAGTAGTATAATGACAGTATGATTATAGTATAGTAGTATAATGACAGAATAATAATAGTATAGTAGTATAATGACAGAATAATAATAGTATAGTAGTTTAATGACAGAATAATAATAGTATAGTAGTATAATGACAGTATGATGATAGTATAGTAGTATAATGACAGAATAATAATAGTATAGTAGTATAATGACAGAATAATAATAGTATAGTAGTATAATGACAGAATAATAATAGTATAGTAGTATAATGACAGAATAATAATAGTATAGTAGTTTAATGACAGTATGATGATAGTATAGTAGTATAATGACAGAATAATAATAGTATAGTAGTATAATGACAGAATAATAATAGTATAGTAGTATAATGACAGAATAATAATAGTATAGTAGTTTAATGACAGTATGATGATAGTATAGTAGTATAATGACAGAATAATAATAGTATAGTAGTATAATGACAGAATAATAATAGTATAGTAGTTTAATGACAGTTTGATGATAGTATAGTAGTATAATGACAGAAAAATAATAGTATAGTAGTATAATGACAGAATAATAATAGTATAGTAGTATAATGACAGAATAATAATAGTATAGTAGTTTAATGGCAGTATGATGATAGTATAGTAGTATAATGACAGAATAATAATAGTATAGTAGTTTATTGGCAGTATGATGATAGTATAGTAGTATAATGACAGAATAATAATAGTATAGTAGTTTAATGGCAGTATGATGATAGTATAGTAGTATAATGACAGAATAATAATAGTATAGTAGTATAATGACAGAATAATAATAGTATAGTAGTATAATGACAGAATAATAATAGTATAGTAGTATAATGACAGTATGATGATAGTATAGTAGTATAATGACAGAATAATAATAGTATAGTAGTTTAATGGCAGTATGATGATAGTATAGTAGTATAATGACAGAATAATAATAGTATAGTAGTATAATGACAGTATGATGATAGTATAGTAGTATAATGACAGAATAATAATAGTATAGTAGTTTAATGACAGTATGATGATAGTATAGTAGTATAATGACAGAATAATAATAGTATAGTAGTATAATGACAGAATAATAATAGTATAGTAGTATAATGACAGTATGATGATAGTATAGTAGTATAATGACAGAATAATAATAGTATAGTAGTATAATGACAGTATGATGATAGTATAGTAGTATAATGACAGAATAATAATAGTATAGTAGTATAATGACAGAATAATAATAGTATAGTAGTTTAATGACAGTATGATGATAGTATAGTAGTATAATGACAGAATAATAATAGTATAGTAGTATAATGACAGAATAATAATAGTATAGTAGTATAATGACAGAATAATAATAGTATAGTAGTATAATGACAGAATAATAATAGTATAGTAGTATAATGACAGAATAATAATAGTATAGTAGTATAATGACAGAATAATAATAGTATAGTAGTTTAATGACAGTATGATGATAGTATAGTAGTATAATGACAGTATGATGATAGTATAGTAGTATAATGGCAGAATAATAATAGTATAGTAGTATAATGACAGTATGATGATAGTATAGTAGTATAATGACAGAATAATAATAGTATAGTAGTTTAATGACAGTATGATGATAGTATAGTAGTATAATGACAGAATAATAATAGTATAGTAGTATAATGACAGAATAATAATAGTATAGTAGTATAATGACAGAATAATAATAGTATAGTAGTATAATGACAGAATAATAATAGTATAGTAGTATAATGACAGAATAATAATAGTATAGTAGTATAATGACAGAATAATAATAGTATAGTAGTATAATGACAGAATAATAATAGTATAGTAGTATAATGACAGAATAATAATAGTATAGTAGTATAATGACAGAATAATAATAGTATAGTAGTATAATGACAGTATGATGATAGTATAGTAGTATAATGACAGAATAATAATAGTATAGTAGTATAATGACAGAATAATAATAGTATAGTAGTATAATGACAGTATGATGATAGTATAGTAGTATAATGACAGAATAATAATAGTATAGTAGTATAATGACAGAATAATAATAGTATAGTAGTATAATGACAGAATAATAATAGTATAGTAGTATAATGACAGAATAATAATAGTATAGTAGTATAATGACAGAATAATAATAGTATAGTAGTATAATGACAGTATGATGATAGTATAGTAGTATAATGACAGAATAATAATAGTATAGTAGTATAATGACAGAATAATAATAGTATAGTAGTATAATGACAGAATAATAATAGTATAGTAGTATAATGACAGAATAATAATAGTATAGTAGTATAATGACAGAATAATAATAGTATAGTAGTATAATGACAGAATAATAATAGTATAGTAGTATAATGACAGAATAATAATAGTATAGTAGTATAATGACAGAATAATAATAGTATAGTAGTATAATGACAGAATAATAATAGTATAGTAGTATAATGACAGAATAATAATAGTATAGTAGTATAATGACAGAATAATAATAGTATAGTAGTATAATGACAGTATGATGATAGTATAGTAGTATAATGACAGAATAATAATAGTATAGTAGTATAATGACAGTATGATGATAGTATAGTAGTATAATGACAGAATAATAATAGTATAGTAGTATAATGACAGAATAATAATAGTATAGTAGTATAATGACAGAATAATAATAGTATAGTAGTATAATGACAGAATAATAATAGTATAGTAGTTTAATGACAGTATGATGATAGTATAGTAGTATAATGACAGAATAATAATAGTATAGTAGTATAATGACAGTATGATGATAGTATAGTAGTATAATGACAGAATAATAATAGTATAGTAGTATAATGACAGTATGATGATAGTATAGTAGTATAATGACAGAATAATAATAGTATAGTAGTATAATGACAGAATAATAATAGTATAGTAGTATAATGACAGTATGATGATAGTATAGTAGTATAATGACAGAATAATAATAGTATAGTAGTATAATGACAGTATGATGATAGTATAGTAGTATAATGACAGAATAATAATAGTATAGTAGTATAATGACAGAATAATAATAGTATAGTAGTATAATGACAGTATGATGATAGTATAGTAGTATAATGACAGAATAATAATAGTATAGTAGTATAATGACAGTATGATGATAGTATAGTAGTATAATGACAGAATAATAATAGTATAGTAGTATAATGACAGTATGATGATAGTATAGTAGTATAATGACAGAATAATAATAGTATAGTAGTATAATGACAGAATAATAATAGTATAGTAGTATAATGACAGAATAATAATAGTATAGTAGTATAATGACAGAATAATAATAGTATAGTAGTATAATGACAGAATAATAATAGTATAGTAGTATAATGACAGTATGATGATAGTATAGTAGTATAATGACAGAATAATAATAGTATAGTAGTATAATGACAGTATGATGATAGTATAGTAGTATAATGACAGAATAATAATAGTATAGTAGTATAATGACAGTATGATGATAGTATAGTAGTATAATGACAGAATAATAATAGTATAGTAGTATAATGACAGAATAATAATAGTATAGTAGTATAATGACAGTATGATGATAGTATAGTAGTATAATGACAGTATGATGATAGTATAGTAGTATAATGACAGTATGATGATAGTATAGTAGTATAATGACAGAATAATAATAGTATAGTAGTATAATGACAGTATGATGATAGTATAGTAGTATAATGACAGAATAATAATAGTATAGTAGTATAATGACAGTATGATGATAGTATAGTAGTATAATGACAGTATGATGATAGTATAGTAGTATAATGACAGTATGATGATAGTATAGTAGTATAATGACAGAATAATAATAGTATAGTAGTATAATGACAGTATGATGATAGTATAGTAGAATAATGACAGTATGATGATAGTATAGTAGTATAATGACAGAATAATAATAGTATAGTAGTATAATGACAGAATGATGATAGTATAGTAGTATAATGGCAGAATAATAATAGTATAGTAGTATAATGACAGTATGATGATAGTATAGTAGTATAATGACAGAATAATAATAGTATAGTAGTATAATGACAGTATGATGATAGTATAGTAGTATAATGACAGAATAATAATAGTATAGTAGTATAATGACAGTATGATGATAGTATAGTAGTATAATGACAGAATAATAATAGTATAGTAGTATAATGACAGTATGATGATAGTATAGTAGTATAATGACAGTATGATGATAGTATAGTAGTATAATGACAGTATGATGATAGTATAGTAGTATAATGGCAGAATAATAATAGTATAGTAGTATAATGACAGTATGATGATAGTATAGTAGTTTAATGACAGTATGATGATAGTATAGTAGTATAATGACAGAATAATAATAGTATAGTAGTATAATGACAGTATGATGATAGTATAGTAGTATAATGACAGAATAATAATAGTATAGTAGTATAATGACAGTATGATGATAGTATAGTAGTATAATGACAGTATGATGATAGTATAGTAGTTTAATGACAGTATGATGATAGTATAGTAGTATAATGACAGAATAATAATAGAATAGTAGTATAATGACAGTATGATGATAGTATAGTAGTTTAATGACAGTATGATGATAGTATAGTAGTATAATGACAGAATGATAATAGTATAGTAGTATAATGACAGTATGATGATAGTATAGTAGTATAATGACAGAATAATAATAGTATAGTAGTATAATGACAGTATGATGATAGTATAGTAGTTTAATGACAGTATGATGATAGTATAGTAGTATAATGACAGAATGATAATAGTATAGTAGTATAATGACAGTATGATGATAGTATAGTAGTATAATGACAAAATAATAATAGTATAGTAGTATAATGACAGTATGATGATAGTATAGTAGTATAATGGCAGAATAATAATAGTATAGTAGTATAATGACAGAATAATAATAGTATAGTAGTATAATGACAGTATGATGATAGTATAGTAGAATAATGACAGTATGATGATAGTATAGTAGTATAATGGCAGAATAATAATAGTATAGTAGTATAATGACAGTATGATGATAGTATAGTAGTTTAATGACAGTATGATGATAGTATAGTAGTATAATGGCAGAATAATAATAGTATAGTAGTATAATGACAGTATGATGATAGTATAGTAGTATAATGACAGAATAATAATAGTATAGTAGTATAATGACAGTATGATGATAGTATAGTAGTATAATGACAGAATAATAATAGTATAGTAGTATAATGACAGTATGATGATAGTATAGTAGTTTAATGACAGTATGATGATAGTATAGTAGTATAATGACAGAATAATAATAGTATAGTAGTATAATGGCAGAATAATAATAGTATAGTAGTATAATGACAGTATGATGATAGTATAGTAGTATAATGACAGTATGATGATAGTATAGTAGTATAATGACAGAATAATAATAGTATAGTAGTATAATGACAGTATGATGATAGTATAGTAGTATAATGACAGAATAATAATAGTATAGTAGTATAATGACAGTATGATGATAGTATAGTAGAATAATGACAGTATGATGATAGTATAGTAGTATAATGGCAGAATAATAATAGTATAGTAGTATAATGACAGTATGATGATAGTATAGTAGTATAATGACAGTATGATGATAGTATAGTAGTATAATGACAGAATAATAATAGTATAGTAGTATAATGACAGTATGATGATAGTATAGTAGTATAATGGCAGAATAATAATAGTATAGTAGTATAATGACAGTATGATGATAGTATAGTAGTATAATGACAGAATAATAATAGTATAGTAGTATAATGACAGTATGATGATAGTATAGTAGTTTAATGACAGTATGATGATAGTATAGTAGTATATTGACAGAATAATAATTGTATAGTAGTATAATGACAGTATGATGATAGTATAGTATTATAATGACAGAATAATAATAGTATAGTAGTATAATGACAGTATGATGATAGTATAGTAGTTTAATGACAGTATGATGATAGTATAGTAGTATAATGACAGAATAATAATAGTATAGTAGTATAATGACAGTATGATGATAGTATAGTAGTATAATGACAGAATAATAATAGTATAGTAGTATAATGACAGTATGATGATAGTATAGTAGTATAATGACAGTATGATGATAGTATAGTAGAATAATGACAGTATGATGATAGTATAGTAGTTTAATGACAGTATGATGATAGTATAGTAGTATAATGACAGAATAATAATAGTATAGTAGTATAATGACAGAATAATAATAGTATAGTAGTATAATGACAGAATAATAATAGTATAGTAGTATAATGACAGAATAATAATAGTATAGTAGTATAATGACAGAATAATAATAGTATAGTAGTATAATGACAGAATAATAATAGTATAGTAGTATAATGACAGAATAATAATAGTATAGTAGTATAATGACAGAATAATAATAGTATAGTAGTATAATGACAGAATAATAATAGTATAGTAGTATAATGACAGAATAATAATAGTATAGTAGTATAATGACAGTATGATGATAGTATAGTAGTATAATGACAGAATAATAATAGTATAGTAGTATAATGACAGAATAATAATAGTATAGTAGTATAATGACAGAATAATAATAGTATAGTAGTATAATGACAGAATAATAATAGTATAGTAGTATAATGACAGAATAATAATAGTATAGTAGTATAATGACAGAATAATAATAGTATAGTAGTTTAATGACAGAATAATAATAGTATAGTAGTATAATGACAGAATAATAATAGTATAGTAGTATAATGACAGTATGATGATAGTATAGTAGTATAATGACAGAATAATAATAGTATAGTAGTATAATGACAGAATAATAATAGTATAGTAGTATAATGACAGAATAATAATAGTATAGTAGTATAATGACAGTATGATGATAGTATAGTAGTATAATGACAGAATAATAATAGTATAGTAGTATAATGACAGAATAATAATAGTATAGTAGTATAATGACAGAATAATAATAGTATAGTAGTATAATGACAGAATAATAATAGTATAGTAGTATAATGACAGAATAATAATAGTATAGTAGTATAATGACAGAATAATAATAGTATAGTAGTATAATGACAGAATAATAATAGTATAGTAGTATAATGACAGTATGATGATAGTATAGTAGTATAATGACAGAATAATAATAGTATAGTAGTATAATGACAGAATAATAATAGTATAGTAGTATAATGACAGAATAATAATAGTATAGTAGTATAATGACAGTATGATGATAGTATAGTAGTATAATGACAGAATAATAATAGTATAGTAGTATAATGACAGAATAATAATAGTATAGTAGTATAATGACAGAATAATAATAGTATAGTAGTATAATGACAGAATAATAATAGTATAGTAGTATAATGACAGAATAATAATAGTATAGTAGTATAATGACAGAATAATAATAGTATAGTAGTATAATGACAGAATAATAATAGTATAGTAGTATAATGACAGAATAATAATAGTATAGTAGTATAATGACAGTATGATGATAGTATAGTAGTATAATGACAGAATAATAATAGTATAGTAGTATAATGACAGAATAATAATAGTATAGTAGTATAATGACAGTATGATGATAGTATAGTAGTATAATGACAGAATAATAATAGTATAGTAGTATAATGACAGAATAATAATAGTATAGTAGTATAATGACAGAATAATAATAGTATAGTAGTTTAATGACAGAATAATAATAGTATAGTAGTATAATGACAGAATAATAATAGTATAGTAGTATAATGACAGAATAATAATAGTATAGTAGTATAATGACAGAATAATAATAGTATAGTAGTATAATGACAGAATAATAATAGTATAGTAGTATAATGACAGAATAATAATAGTATAGTAGTATAATGACAGAATAATAATAGTATAGTAGTATAATGACAGAATAATAATAGTATAGTAGTATAATGACAGAATAATAATAGTATAGTAGTATAATGACAGTATGATGATAGTATAGTAGTATAATGACAGAATAATAATAGTATAGTAGTATAATGACAGTATGATGATAGTATAGTAGTATAATGACAGAATAATAATAGTATAGTAGTATAATGACAGAATAATAATAGTATAGTAGTATAATGACAGAATAATAATAGTATAGTAGTATAATGACAGAATAATAATAGTATAGTAGTATAATGACAGAATAATAATAGTATAGTAGTATAATGACAGAATAATAATAGTATAGTAGTATAATGACAGTATGATGATAGTATAGTAGTATAATGACAGAATAATAATAGTATAGTAGTATAATGACAGTATGATGATAGTATAGTAGTATAATGACAGAATAATAATAGTATAGTAGTATAATGACAGAATAATAATAGTATAGTAGTATAATGACAGAATAATAATAGTATAGTAGTATAATGACAGAATAATAATAGTATAGTAGTATAATGACAGTATGATGATAGTATAGTAGTATAATGACAGAATAATAATAGTATAGTAGTATAATGACAGAATAATAATAGTATAGTAGTATAATGACAGAATAATAATAGTATAGTAGTATAATGACAGAATAATAATAGTATAGTAGTATAATGACAGAATAATAATAGTATAGTAGTATAATGACAGAATAATAATAGTATAGTAGTATAATGACAGTATGATGATAGTATAGTAGTATAATGACAGAATAATAATAGTATAGTAGTATAATGACAGTATGATGATAGTATAGTAGTATAATGACAGAATAATAATAGTATAGTAGTATAATGACAGTATGATGATAGTATAGTAGTATAATGACAGAATAATAATAGTATAGTAGTATAATGACAGAATAATAATAGTATAGTAGTATAATGACAGAATAATAATAGTATAGTAGTATAATGACAGAATAATAATAGTATAGTAGTATAATGACAGAATAATAATAGTATAGTAGTATAATGACAGAATAATAATAGTATAGTAGTATAATGACAGTATGATGATAGTATAGTAGTATAATGACAGAATAATAATAGTATAGTAGTATAATGACAGTATGATGATAGTATAGTAGTATAATGACAGAATAATAATAGTATAGTAGTATAATGACAGAATAATAATAGTATAGTAGTATAATGACAGTATGATGATAGTATAGTAGTATAATGACAGAATAATAATAGTATAGTAGTATAATGACAGTATGATGATAGTATAGTAGTATAATGACAGTATGATGATAGTATAGTAGTATAATGACAGAATAATAATAGTATAGTAGTATAATGACAGTATGATGATAGTATAGTAGTATAATGACAGAATAATAATAGTATAGTAGTATAATGACAGAATAATAATAGTATAGTAGTATAATGACAGTATGATGATAGTATAGTAGTATAATGACAGAATAATAATAGTATAGTAGTATAATGACAGTATGATGATAGTATAGTAGTATAATGACAGAATAATAATAGTATAGTAGTATAATGACAGTATGATGATAGTATAGTAGTATAATGACAGTATGATGATAGTATAGTAGTATAATGACAGAATAATAATAGTATAGTAGTATAATGACAGTATGATGATAGTATAGTAGTATAATGACAGAATAATAATAGTATAGTAGTATAATGACAGTATGATGATAGTATAGTAGTATAATGACAGTATGATGATAGTATAGTAGTATAATGACAGAATAATAATAGTATAGTAGTATAATGACAGTATGATGATAGTATAGTAGTATAATGACAGAATAATAATAGTATAGTAGTATAATGACAGTATGATGATAGTATAGTAGTATAATGACAGTATGATGATAGTATAGTAGTATAATGACAGTATGATGATAGTATAGTAGTATAATGACAGAATAATAATAGTATAGTAGTATAATGACAGTATGATGATAGTATAGTAGTATAATGACAGAATAATAATAGTATAGTAGTATAATGACAGAATAATAATAGTATAGTAGTATAATGACAGTATGATGATAGTATAGTAGTATAATGACAGAATAATAATAGTATAGTAGTATAATGACAGTATGATGATAGTATAGTAGTATAATGACAGAATAATAATAGTATAGTAGTATAATGACAGAATAATAATAGTATAGTAGTATAATGACAGTATGATGATAGTATAGTAGTATAATGACAGAATAATAATAGTATAGTAGTATAATGACAGAATAATAATAGTATAGTAGTATAATGACAGTATGATGATAGTATAGTAGTATAATGACAGAATAATAATAGTATAGTAGTATAATGACAGTATGATGATAGTATAGTAGTATAATGACAGTATGATGATAGTATAGTAGTATAATGACAGAATAATAATAGTATAGTAGTATAATGACAGTATGATGATAGTATAGTAGTATAATGACAGAATAATAATAGTATAGTAGTATAATGACAGAATAATAATAGTATAGTAGTATAATGACAGTATGATGATAGTATAGTAGTATAATGACAGAATAATAATAGTATAGTAGTATAATGACAGTATGATGATAGTATAGTAGTATAATGACAGTATGATGATAGTATAGTAGTATAATGACAGAATAATAATAGTATAGTAGTATAATGACAGTATGATGATAGTATAGTAGTATAATGACAGTATGATGATAGTATAGTAGTATAATGACAGAATAATAATAGTATAGTAGTATAATGACAGTATGATGATAGTATAGTAGTATAATGACAGTATGATGATAGTATAGTAGTATAATGACAGAATAATAATAGTATAGTAGTATAATGACAGTATGATGATAGTATAGTAGTATAATGACAGAATAATAATAGTATAGTAGTATAATGACAGAATAATAATAGTATAGTAGTATAATGACAGTATGATGATAGTATAGTAGTATAATGACAGTATGATGATAGTATAGTAGTATAATGACAGAATAATAATAGTATAGTAGTATAATGACAGTATGATGATAGTATAGTAGTTTAATGACAGTATGATGATAGTATAGTAGTATAATGACAGAATAATAATAGTATAGTAGTATAATGACAGTATGATGATAGTATAGTAGTATAATGACAGAATAATAATAGTATAGTAGTATAATGACAGTATGATGATAGTATAGTAGTATAATGACAGTATGATGATAGTATAGTAGTATAATGACAGTATGATGATAGTATAGTAGTATAATGACAGAATAATAATAGTATAGTAGTATAATGACAGTATGATGATAGTATAGTAGTATAATGACAGTATGATGATAGTATAGTAGTATAATGACAGAATAATAATAGTATAGTAGTATAATGACAGAATAATAATAGTATAGTAGTATAATGACAGTATGATGATAGTATAGTAGTATAATGACAGAATAATAATAGTATAGTAGTATAATGACAGAATAATAATAGTATAGTAGTATAATGACAGTATGATGATAGTATAGTAGTATAATGACAGTATGATGATAGTATAGTAGTATAATGACAGTATGATGATAGTATAGTAGTATAATGACAGTATGATGATAGTATAGTAGTATAATGACAGTATGATGATAGTATAGTAGTATAATGACAGAATAATAATAGTATAGTAGTATAATGACAGTATGATGATAGTATAGTAGTATAATGACAGTATGATGATAGTATAGTAGTATAATGACAGAATAATAATAGTATAGTAGTATAATGACAGTATGATGATAGTATAGTAGTATAATGACAGAATAATAATAGTATAGTAGTATAATGACAGAATAATAATAGTATAGTAGTATAATGACAGTATGATGATAGTATAGTAGTATAATGACAGTATGATGATAGTATAGTAGTATAATGACAGAATAATAATAGTATAGTAGTATAATGACAGTATGATGATAGTATAGTAGTATAATGACAGTATGATGATAGTATAGTAGTATAATGACAGTATGATGATAGTATAGTAGTATAATGACAGTATGATGATAGTATAGTAGTTTAATGACAGTATGATGATAGTATAGTAGTATAATGACAGAATAATAATAGTATAGTAGTATAATGACAGTATGATGATAGTATAGTAGTATAATGACAGTATGATGATAGTATAGTAGTATAATGACAGTATGATGATAGTATAGTAGTATAATGACAGTATGATGATAGTATAGTAGTATAATGACAGTATGATGATAGTATAGTAGTATAATGACAGTATGATGATAGTATAGTAGTATAATGACAGTATGATGATAGTATAGTAGTATAATGACAGAATAATAATAGTATAGTAGTATAATGACAGTATGATGATAGTATAGTAGTATAATGACAGAATAATAATAGTATAGTAGTATAATGACAGTATGATGATAGTATAGTAGTATAATGACAGTATGATGATAGTATAGTAGTATAATGACAGTATGATGATAGTATAGTAGTATAATGACAGTATGATGATAGTATAGTAGTATAATGACAGTATGATGATAGTATAGTAGTATAATGACAGAATAATAATAGTATAGTAGTATAATGACAGTATGATGATAGTATAGTAGTATAATGACAGAATAATAATAGTATAGTAGTATAATGACAGAATAATAATAGTATAGTAGTATAATGACAGTATGATGATAGTATAGTAGTATAATGACAGAATAATAATAGTATAGTAGTATAATGACAGTATGATGATAGTATAGTAGTATAATGACAGAATAATAATAGTATAGTAGTATAATGACAGTATGATGATAGTATAGTAGTATAATGACAGAATAATAATAGTATAGTAGTATAATGACAGTATGATGATAGTATAGTAGTTTAATGACAGTATGATGATAGTATAGTAGTATAATGACAGTATGATGATAGTATAGTAGTATAATGACAGTATGATGATAGTATAGTAGTATAATGACAGAATAATAATAGTATAGTAGTATAATGACAGAATAATAATAGTATAGTAGTATAATGACAGTATGATGATAGTATAGTAGTATAATGACAGTATGATGATAGTATAGTAGTATAATGACAGTATGATGATAGTATAGTAGTATAATGACAGAATAATAATAGTATAGTAGTATAATGACAGAATAATAATAGTATAGTAGTTTAATGACAGTATGATGATAGTATAGTAGTATAATGACAGAATAATAATAGTATAGTAGTATAATGACAGAATAATAATAGTATAGTAGTATAATGACAGTATGATGATAGTATAGTAGTATAATGACAGAATAATAATAGTATAGTAGTATAATGACAGTATGATGATAGTATAGTAGTATAATGACAGAATAATAATAGTATAGTAGTATAATGACAGTATGATGATAGTATAGTAGTATAATGACAGAATAATAATAGTATAGTAGTATAATGACAGAATAATAATAGTATAGTAGTATAATGACAGTATGATGATAGTATAGTAGTATAATGACAGAATAATAATAGTATAGTAGTATAATGACAGAATAATAATAGTATAGTAGTATAATGACAGTATGATGATAGTATAGTAGTATAATGACAGAATAATAATAGTATAGTAGTATAATGACAGTATGATGATAGTATAGTAGTATAATGACAGAATAATAATAGTATAGTAGTATAATGACAGTATGATGATAGTATAGTAGTATAATGACAGAATAATAATAGTATAGTAGTATAATGACAGTATGATGATAGTATAGTAGTATAATGACAGAATAATAATAGTATAGTAGTATAATGACAGTATGATGATAGTATAGTAGTATAATGACAGTATGATGATAGTATAGTAGTATAATGACAGAATAATAATAGTATAGTAGTATAATGACAGAATAATAATAGTATAGTAGTATAATGACAGAATAATAATAGTATAGTAGTATAATGACAGTATGATGATAGTATAGTAGTATAATGACAGAATAATAATAGTATAGTAGTATAATGACAGTATGATGATAGTATAGTAGTATAATGACAGAATAATAATAGTATAGTAGTTTAATGACAGTATGATGATAGTATAGTAGTATAATGACAGAATAATAATAGTATAGTAGTATAATGACAGTATGATGATAGTATAGTAGTATAATGACAGAATAATAATAGTATAGTAGTATAATGACAGTATGATGATAGTATAGTAGTATAATGACAGAATAATAATAGTATAGTAGTATAATGACAGAATAATAATAGTATAGTAGTATAATGACAGTATGATGATAGTATAGTAGTATAATGACAGAATAATAATAGTATAGTAGTATAATGACAGAATAATAATAGTATAGTAGTATAATGACAGTATGATGATAGTATAGTAGTATAATGACAGAATAATAATAGTATAGTAGTTTAATGACAGAATAATAATAGTATAGTAGTATAATGACAGAATAATAATAGTATAGTAGTATAATGACAGAATAATAATAGTATAGTAGTATAATGACAGAATAATAATAGTATAGTAGTATAATGACAGAATAATAATAGTATAGTAGTATAATGACAGTATGATGATAGTATAGTAGTATAATGACAGAATAATAATAGTATAGTAGTATAATGACAGAATAATAATAGTATAGTAGTATAATGACAGTATGATGATAGTATAGTAGTATAATGACAGAATAATAATAGTATAGTAGTATAATGACAGTATGATGATAGTATAGTAGTATAATGACAGAATAATAATAGTATAGTAGTTTAATGACAGAATAATAATAGTATAGTAGTATAATGACAGAATAATAATAGTATAGTAGTATAATGACAGTATGATGATAGTATAGTAGTATAATGACAGAATAATAATAGTATAGTAGTATAATGACAGAATAATAATAGTATAGTAGTATAATGACAGAATAATAATAGTATAGTAGTATAATGACAGTATGATGATAGTATAGTAGTATAATGACAGAATAATAATAGTATAGTAGTATAATGACAGAATAATAATAGTATAGTAGTATAATGACAGAATAATAATAGTATAGTAGTATAATGACAGTATGATGATAGTATAGTAGTATAATGACAGAATAATAATAGTATAGTAGTATAATGACAGAATAATAATAGTATAGTAGTATAATGACAGAATAATAATAGTATAGTAGTATAATGACAGAATAATAATAGTATAGTAGTATAATGACAGAATAATAATAGTATAGTAGTATAATGACAGAATAATAATAGTATAGTAGTATAATGACAGAATAATAATAGTATAGTAGTATAATGACAGAATAATAATAGTATAGTAGTATAATGACAGAATAATAATAGTATAGTAGTATAATGACAGAATAATAATAGTATAGTAGTATAATGACAGAATAATAATAGTATAGTAGTATAATGACAGAATAATAATAGTATAGTAGTATAATGACAGAATAATAATAGTATAGTAGTATAATGACAGAATAATAATAGTATAGTAGTATAATGACAGAATAATAATAGTATAGTAGTATAATGACAGAATAATAATAGTATAGTAGTATAATGACAGAATAATAATAGTATAGTAGTATAATGACAGAATAATAATAGTATAGTAGTATAATGACAGAATAATAATAGTATAGTAGTATAATGACAGAATAATAATAGTATAGTAGTATAATGACAGTATGATGATAGTATAGTAGTATAATGACAGAATAATAATAGTATAGTAGTATAATGACAGAATAATAATAGTATAGTAGTATAATGACAGAATAATAATAGTATAGTAGTATAATGACAGAATAATAATAGTATAGTAGTATAATGACAGAATAATAATAGTATAGTAGTATAATGACAGAATAATAATAGTATAGTAGTATAATGACAGAATAATAATAGTATAGTAGTATAATGACAGAATAATAATAGTATAGTAGTATAATGACAGAATAATAATAGTATAGTAGTATAATGACAGAATAATAATAGTATAGTAGTATAATGACAGAATAATAATAGTATAGTAGTATAATGACAGAATAATAATAGTATAGTAGTATAATGACAGAATAATAATAGTATAGTAGTATAATGACAGTATGATGATAGTATAGTAGTATAATGACAGAATAATAATAGTATAGTAGTATAATGACAGAATAATAATAGTATAGTAGTATAATGACAGAATAATAATAGTATAGTAGTATAATGACAGAATAATAATAGTATAGTAGTATAATGACAGAATAATAATAGTATAGTAGTATAATGACAGAATAATAATAGTATAGTAGTATAATGACAGAATAATAATAGTATAGTAGTATAATGACAGAATAATAATAGTATAGTAGTATAATGACAGAATAATAATAGTATAGTAGTATAATGACAGAATAATAATAGTATAGTAGTATAATGACAGAATAATAATAGTATAGTAGTATAATGACAGAATAATAATAGTATAGTAGTATAATGACAGAATAATAATAGTATAGTAGTATAATGACAGAATAATAATAGTATAGTAGTATAATGACAGAATAATAATAGTATAGTAGTATAATGACAGAATAATAATAGTATAGTAGTATAATGACAGAATAATAATAGTATAGTAGTATAATGACAGAATAATAATAGTATAGTAGTATAATGACAGAATAATAATAGTATAGTAGTATAATGACAGAATAATAATAGTATAGTAGTATAATGACAGAATAATAATAGTATAGTAGTATAATGACAGAATAATAATAGTATAGTAGTATAATGACAGAATAATAATAGTATAGTAGTATAATGACAGAATAATAATAGTATAGTAGTATAATGACAGTATGATGATAGTATAGTAGTATAATGACAGAATAATAATAGTATAGTAGTATAATGACAGAATAATAATAGTATAGTAGTATAATGACAGAATAATAATAGTATAGTAGTATAATGACAGAATAATAATAGTATAGTAGTATAATGACAGAATAATAATAGTATAGTAGTATAATGACAGAATAATAATAGTATAGTAGTATAATGACAGAATAATAATAGTATAGTAGTATAATGACAGAATAATAATAGTATAGTAGTATAATGACAGAATAATAATAGTATAGTAGTATAATGACAGTATGATGATAGTATAGTAGTATAATGACAGAATAATAATAGTATAGTAGTATAATGACAGAATAATAATAGTATAGTAGTATAATGACAGAATAATAATAGTATAGTAGTTTAATGACAGTATGATGATAGTATAGTAGTATAATGACAGAATAATAATAGTATAGTAGTATAATGACAGAATAATAATAGTATAGTAGTATAATGACAGAATAATAATAGTATAGTAGTATAATGACAGAATAATAATAGTATAGTAGTATAATGACAGAATAATAATAGTATAGTAGTATAATGACAGAATAATAATAGTATAGTAGTATAATGACAGAATAATAATAGTATAGTAGTATAATGACAGTATGATGATAGTATAGTAGTATAATGACAGAATAATAATAGTATAGTAGTTTAATGACAGAATAATAATAGTATAGTAGTATAATGACAGAATAATAATAGTATAGTAGTATAATGACAGAATAATAATAGTATAGTAGTATAATGACAGAATAATAATAGTATAGTAGTATAATGACAGTATGATGATAGTATAGTAGTATAATGACAGAATAATAATAGTATAGTAGTATAATGACAGAATAATAATAGTATAGTAGTATAATGACAGAATAATAATAGTATAGTAGTATAATGACAGTATGATGATAGTATAGTAGTATAATGACAGAATAATAATAGTATAGTAGTATAATGACAGAATAATAATAGTATAGTAGTATAATGACAGAATAATAATAGTATAGTAGTATAATGACAGAATAATAATAGTATAGTAGTATAATGACAGTATGATGATAGTATAGTAGTATAATGACAGAATAATAATAGTATAGTAGTATAATGACAGAATAATAATAGTATAGTAGTATAATGACAGAATAATAATAGTATAGTAGTATAATGACAGAATAATAATAGTATAGTAGTATAATGACAGTATGATGATAGTATAGTAGTATAATGACAGAATAATAATAGTATAGTAGTATAATGACAGAATAATAATAGTATAGTAGTATAATGACAGAATAATAATAGTATAGTAGTATAATGACAGAATAATAATAGTATAGTAGTATAATGACAGTATGATGATAGTATAGTACTATAATGACAGAATAATAATAGTATAGTAGTTTAATGACAGTATGATGATAGTATAGTAGTATAATGACAGAATAATAATAGTATAATTTTGAGAATATAGTATAGTAGTATAATGACAGAATAATAATAGTATAGTAGTTATAATGACAGTATGATGATAGTATAGTAGTATAATGACAGAATAATAATA